>NC_133002.1:44793722-45094287 GCF_048564905.1 Vicugna pacos
AGATTACATAGGATAATTAGGAAAATAATATGACTATAGCATTATAGGCTTCCTGTAGTTGCCTTGTTTGACAGGTTCTAATGACCTTCAGCATCACTGATGAGGTGTATTCTGAACTCCCTGAGAACGGCAGAAGAAAAAGACTGAATTGAGAATTGGTTATAAAAGTTTCTTCTGTCTTATTTTTTTTAGGGGGGTAGGTAATTAGGTTTATTTGTTTACTTATTTTTAGAAGTACTGGGGATTGAACCCAGGACCTCGTACATGCTACACATGTGCTCTAGGGCTTGACCTGTATCCTCCCCCAGTTTATTCTGTCTTAGACTGCTAAATGGGGAGGCAGTAGCAGGGAAAATGCTTCAATATTTTACCAAAATTTAGAGTATAAATATTTTCTAAAGTTATCTCAAATATAAAAGTCAAAGAAGACCAACAAGAGAACTTCTTGAGGTTTGTGCAAAATGGAAGCGAAAGGTAGATAGGAAGGAACCTTAGGGAAGTAAAAGGGAGGGTGGAGGAGAAAATGAGGGAGGTACATGGAAAATAGTTAATAAAAAACAATAAATACTTAAAAGAAGGAGTAACTGAGAAGCTTCTGATGTTAATCTATAGATAATCTATACATTGAAAATATATGATGCTGCTTTTCAACAAGTTGGAGAGGAATTCGGATGACTGAGTACTTCCCTCTCAAAGATTTTATCTTTCTCTTAAGCAGTATTTTGTATTCATGCAGTTTTAGTTAGACTTACATTAGTGGGGGAGGTGCTATCCTGTTATGTTAGAGTTGGTGTGTTGTCAAGGTTAATGAGAACTGTGAGTGTAATTAAAATCTTCCTGCATTAAGTTGCCAGTTAATTTTTTTCTCTGTCATTTATTTCCATTAATAAAGTAAAGCAAGGAGTGTTTTAACTGTGGAAGACAATTTATAACTTCATATTTTTTTCCTTCATTTCAGTACCTATGTTTCACTTCAAGTAAGCTTGGAGGCTTTGGGTTTGTTTGTTTAACCCAAACTTTTGGATCAACTTTTTCTGACCTTTTGTTTTTCAGTCTTTTGTTTATGGAAGCCAAATAAAGTTAGGTGGCATACCTGTATGTAGATCTATGGATTAGATCAAGGAGTCAAAAGCATCTGATCTTCCCTTCATATTTATTAACCTACCATATCCCCCAGAATTTAAATTCTATCTTAATTTTTTAATATTAAGCCCAAGCCTAACATTAAAGTTACATACAGTGGTCCTCTGCAGTGGTCCTCGAACCTTTCCACCAGAAGTTTCTTTAATAGCAGAGGAGCGTGAATAGGGAACCCCTGGCAGTCTGGGTATATAAAATTTAAAGGAGCTTATTACAAGGCTGAAATGTATTTGAATTCTTCTGGTTTGGTTTAAATTTCATGCAAATGTTTATATATCTGTATCTGTTATAAAATATTACTTTGCATCAAGTAAAACTGATGCTTTGAGAATATGCCTCAGCTTTAAGATGCGTCAAGGAAGGCCTCTGGAGAAAGGAACATCTAAGCTATAATTTGAAGGATGAGAAGAAGTCGGCAAGCAAAGGGGGAATGAAGTGTATCCCAGACAGACGAAAGAGTATAGCAAAGTCTAAGAGACAAGATGGCCTGGCTTGTTGGAAATACTGCAGAAATTTTAGTATAGCAAAATTCACCTGCAGTTGAAATACCTACTGTCTGGAACTAAGTGTTCTGTCATTTTCCAGGGGAAAGAAAATGCTTGTGATACTGCCATTGGTCAGCAGTGGAAGAAAACTACTTCCAGTTAATGGCAGAAGGTCAACCTATTAAACAGAATTGCCCTTGCACCTTTAAGGAAAGACATTGTGTAAGAGAGCAAAACAGAAGTGTTTATAGTACTTTGCAGATCTATCTTAGCATCTAACAATGTGATGGAATTCTCAGCCCTTTTATTGAGATGTTAATATTCATGCTGTGTCCTAGTTAGTGAGACCTGAGGACTCACACCAACACCCCTCCCTGACAGCTCCTTAGCCTGCTGAGACAAATGAACATATAAGAACCTCTGTCTGGTGGCCTCACCTTGCTCTGACTTTAAAGGGATATGAATCCTTAAGACCAAGCACCTCCGCAGTTGACCAAAAGGAAAACCTAGATTGAAATCGTGGTCCAGATAGTAGACACATTGTTAGGCAATGACTTGAATGGTGCTTAGGATGTGCTGGGACGGGTGGGGAAGACTGAGATAAATTAGCCAGTGATGAGTGCTGCTGTTGGCATTCCAGGTATGTTTGTCATGTATAAGCCCGTGTGCCTGTCAGGTAGGCCAGATTCCCAAAGTATGACTTTTCCACTGGTCCATTTTGCAATTAAAGCACATTTGATACCACAGAAAGCTATTCTGTGAAAGATTTATCTGCTAACTAAAGGCTCTGTCCAAGGTTGAAGGCACTGAATAGTGGTCTTTAAGCAATGTTTGATATTTACTCTTAGTATTTTCTGCAGATGCAGTTTCTCCAGTTCCACTGCAGTGTAAGCTTTGACTTGTCTGCCCTCTAGTGGAGATCTGTGGTTAAATTAACCAGTGTCTTCTGACTAGGAAAAAAATACCTAATTTTTCTCAATTGGCTTGCCAAATTTTAGCTTCTATTTCCTTAAAGAATTTTTTATTACCAACAAAGCCACATATTTATAATTTTATTCTGTTTTATAAAATGCTGATAAATACCCTCCCTGGCTTCCGTCTAGGATCAGATCTAGACCCCTGTCCTCTGCAACTTACATTTGTAGATTACCTCAGGCAAGCCCTGGGTTTCAACTCAACTGGTCAGTTCACCGCCACCTCAGTGTGTCAGACGTATTCCTGCTGTTCCTTCCTTTTGCTGCTGTCTCAAATGCTCTGTCAGTCTCCGTGTCTCTTCAGATCTTCCTCTTCCTTCAAATTGGACTCAAAGCTTTCTTGTTCCGTGAACACTGTACCCACAGTGATAGCTCACTTCTGAACTCCGGCGAAGTGTACTTCCTGTGCCATACATGTATACTGTATTTGTTGGATCATTTATATCCAAATATAACAGTCATATCTCTTTGGGCAGATAAATTCTTTGAGCATGGTTCTGTCTTGTATTTCTCTGTGTCCCTGGTGGACTCTAGGAGCTCTTAATGAATATGTTGATTATTTATTTGCCATTCAAAGATATCCAGTGTTCTGACTCCTTTCCCCTGTTGATGGCTGAAAAGCTAATTGTCTAGCTTCAAATATAAATATTAACAAAATAGCAACACATCTCCCCCTAGTCAGAACTGACAGCAGTACATCCCATGTCTTAAATATTCTATTTTCTTTTTGGTCAGAACCATTGACTCCTTAGTTTGAAAATGACTGGAAATCTGAAAACAGTCATGCTGTTAGTTTAGTAATATTTGGTAAATAATCGAAGTTGCTTCATTACCCTTCTGCATGTGTTCTTTGACCTTATTTCTGAATAATGTTTCAACTAATAACTTTGGTTGATAAATATCCTCATTCTTTACATCCATGAACAATCCAAAGGTTTGATATTAAAATGCTCTTAATAAGCAGGTGTTACTTAGCCTTCCCTAGATGTTACTAGTGCCTTTTACAGTTTAAATTCCTTGTGGAAGAGTGATAATCATGTGATGCAGAGGACCGATAATAAAACCAATAGCCAGGCTAAGTATAGCTAGCAGAACACGCAAACAAGAGAACAGATTACACAGGGACTGTCTCCAAGTTGAAGCTAAGATCAGAGTCAAGAGTTTTAAACCAAAGTTAAGAGAACAGAAAAGATGTTGCTATAGGTAGATGTGATATTCAAAATATTTAGCGACTAGTATGGCACAGCTGTCAGCCAGCTTCTCAGATACAATAAGCAGGAGCAAGACCTGGAGGTCCTCTGCTGTGCCAAACATTAACCTGACTGTGACTGGATCATGAAACATTCAGAGGGGCTCTGGGAAGCCACCATTTACCATTCGGTGTTTCAATGTGTAAATAATTAGTACCATTGTATCATTATGTCCTGGCTGAACATAAGACCGGCCAAATGTCTATATTGAGGGTTCAGGCTACCATGAAGGAAGCGGACTAAGTGTAGGGTCTTCAGAGAATGGAATGTGGAATTTCACTTTAGTAGAAGGAAACAGAGTCTTGACAGGGAGATAAAGACAAGGTCTTAGGCTCCAGCAGTGTACCTGGAGTATTCCTTTAATGCAAGAGGAGCAGTTTGTTCTCGTAGAAAGTATATTCTACCTTACCAGACAGAATCCTGCCTCTGCTGTTTACTCTTAAGTTATTTTCAGCAAATTATCTCACTTCTATGAGGCAGTTTCTTCATCTGAAAAAGAAGTCTCAATCATACCTATGCTGCATTTATCCTAGGTTGGTTCAAATGAAATAATAGTCATGGAAAGACTTTAAATTATGGAGTGGCACAGAGGCAGAGTCTCATTATCTTATGATGAATGCTGCTTGCTCTCCACCCCATGTTTAAGCACTCGTCTCAGATTGACAAACCAAGGCTATGACCAGTACTTTAATGGAGACGAGGCACATAGTGTATTGAGTTAGCCTAAGGTGTAGTTCTAATTTTGCTACTTACTGGTTACAATACCTATGCAATGCTTATTAAGTCATCTAATGTCTGCTGGGCATCTTCTGTATGACTGTGGCTTTGCAAGCATAGTCCTGCCCTTACAGAGCTTACGGTCTAGGAAGGGAGACAATAGATCTTTCTGGAGAGCTGAGTTCCTATCATCACTGATCCCCCTGGTACCTAGCACAGCTACCTTGAGGGAGTAGTAGCTATGTGTACCCTGGGCTTTTTGATGTTTTTCCAAATCATTAAGACAAATGTCTTCAATCTTAACTGCTTTTCGGTTATCAAAAGCTTTTTAAATGTACAGATCCTTGGGCCTCACACCTCATGGTGTGTTGGTAAATGTTTAAATACCTGTTCTTTGGGGGTGCTTTGTAGCATTTGCTGATTTACCTGGTAAATACTCCTACCAAGGCCAATTTCAAGCTACCAATGTGAATCTCCCAAGGTTCGTAAAAATCTAATAGTTGGCTCCAGCACACCACTGGCTTCACTTCAGAGCTGAAGAGTAAAATTCTGTAGGCATGAGGCCTGGAGATTTTTGTAATTAAAAAAGTTCCTAGTGGGGCCAGAGTTAGGAACCATGACCTGTGAAGTTTCCATGGTGCATGCCTGTCAGGTGTGACAGGTTCAGAACATGATAAGACTTGTTGCTTTTTAAAACCAAAGGAGTTGTATCTCTGTGATAGAGAAGACAGTATAGCACCTCTGAAATTATGGCAAGTGGGTGGGTTAAGTTGCATATATTAAATAAAAAAATTTTAAGTGGAATAAGGATTGTAGACTAAAGCCATCCAGTGACAGCTCCACACCCAGAGCTCAGGTTTTCTGGTGGGCCGTGACTGCTCCGATACCTCTTAAACTAGCTGTTGACCAAGGACTCGGTGTTCTTCAATAGCAAAGTTCTTTCAGTCAAATTCTGATCAAGCCGGCTTTGTTGTCACTGAGGAAGTATCTCATCAATCATTCCAACTGTGACTCATACATATTTGTATATGAAAGGAGCTTAAAGGAAATACTTGAGAAAGAGTAAGTATCTCACAGAGGTTTTCTATTGCTTGAAATCTTGGGCAAGAAAGTTTATTTAGGGCTCCTTAAACTGTCAAAATGAGAGCATGCTGTGGCTTTGATTTCAGTCGTAAGTGTTGCACTGTTTTCTGGCTTCCTTATTTTCACTTTAATGCATCTTATATCTCTCTAAAATATGGCTAGATTGAATCTTTGTTTTGGTTCCTAATCCTAGCAAATACTACATGTCTCTAGACTTTAAAACAAAGTCAGATAAAATATTGGGATCCCTGATTTGATGGGGTCTGAACCTTTTACAAACCGGCTTCTCAGATGGTATTGACTCTGGTCCTGGACAGTAGTGTGTGTCTGTACTGCCACACTTGCAGGTCCTTTTTGATCTTCACCCTCCCAAATGGGAAGATACTTCCTCATAGACACCATCCTGGAAAATTATCCCTATGGCCTTCAGTCCATCTTGTACTGACATAATAATCAACTTCTTTATTCTCCTGGATATCTTTATGGCCCTCGTCTTTAGAAGTTCTACTTCATAAACTTTCTTTAACTGCTTTTTTCTTGTTCTGTTCATTTTGTCCACATATTTATTAGCTGGTCACCAGGGTTGGTAGGATTGATTAAAGATGGCTGCAAATTCTTTGCCGTTTCTCCCACCAAGAGGATCTAACACCCCTCTCCTTGAATCTGGGCTGGGCTTCTTTAATACACCAACTGAGCACAGCAGAAGTGATGCTGTGTCAAATCTGAGCCTAGCTCTTTGGAGTTCTCAGCCACCATGCAAAATGACCAACCCTGACCGGCCATAATGGACTTTGAGAAGGCCCAAGCCATAGACACTGTAGTTGACATTTCCAGTTGAGCCCCACTTTCTGGCGCTCCAGGATAAACATCAGACATGTGAGCAAAGCTGCTTGGACCCTCAATACTGGCCTATCTTCTAGCGAAATACCACCTGAGTAGCACTGAGTGACCCCTAGCAATGCCATGTGGAGCAGAAGAATCACCTAGCTAAATACTGCTTGAATTTCCTACCCATGAAATCATGAAATGTAATAAAGAGTAGTTTGTTACGAAGCAGTGGATAACCCAAACAGCTGGTTCCATCCCCATCTTCTTTGTCTCTTGTTTCTAGGAGAGAATCTAAACCTTCTCTTATTAGTAGCCAAGTGGCAAAATGGTGCCTTTACTTTCTCCTCAAGCCTGTGTTCACATTTGCTTCTTCCAAAAGCCAGAAGCAGGGCTTTTCCAAGTTCCTACTCTTAGAAAGACTACTAGATTACTTTTTCCAGTCTAACAGAAACCCCTAGTTTATTTCCAGGGGCAGAAGTGACTGATGGGTAATTTGAAGTCCAGTTAATGGATAATCCACAACCATTTTTTGTGACGTAGGACTAATATCATAATATTTCTACCCTTATGGACTCAGCATCAGTATTACTTGATAACCTTAACCCCCAACACCTGTACCTTTGCTCCAGGAATCTACAGCTGCTCACCATTCCCCAAACATAGCAGACTCTTAAAACTTTCTGTTCCTCTCACCAGCCCTTCTGCCTCAAATACTCTTCCTCCTATTTTCCATCTGACATAAATCCACTAATTCAAACCCAGCCTGAAAATTAACTTCTGTGAAGCATTTCCAAGCCCCAGTTAGTCACTTCCTCCTCTGTTGTTTCTGTAGCATTTTGTATATCTTCTGCTGTAAGGCAAATGACGTATTATTTTTGACTTATGGAACTCTCTCCCCCAATACAACGTGAACTGTCCAAGGATAAGGGCAGTTTTGCTTAATTTTAATCCCTGGTGCCTAGTATCTAACACATAATAGGTAGTCAGTTAATAATGAATAAGTGAATATATCAGTGAAAGGAAGTAAATGATTCTGTCTGCTTAACCAAAGGGAAAGGCTTAAGTATTACTTCCAGATCTTAGTCACAAGCCAACTCCTGAGCAACAAAAATCATTCTTTTAACCAACTAAGGATAAAACATAACTGCCATAGTCCTCACAAGCTGACAGTGCACAGCCAGTTAGCTCCAAGTGTTCACATGGTTTTAGTTAGCTGCCCTTATCACGCATTCATTCATCTCTTTATTGAGTTCCATCTGCACATGGGGCATTGTGCTAAACAGAGAGTAAGATGCAGAGGGAAAATAAGGCAGATTACAGTCTGATAATGGAACATAAAACAAGAACTCAGTGGTAGTGCCCTGGGAAACATGCATGGTAACTGTCAGGTTTGGAGGGAGGCAGACAGCCTATCAGTCAGGTGATAAAAGGAACAAAAACTACTGGCTTTTGAAACCAGGTTTGAAGATTGGGGAAGGGTATAGGAGAGGGGAAAGAGGCCTTCCAGGATGATGAAACAGCATGGACAAAGGAAGTTAATAGGTACTTTTGAAAAATGATGAATGAGTCCACTTGGATTGGAGGGTATGGAAAGTGTAAAGAATTTTGAACAATAAAGCTTGGGGAAGTATTATTTAACACCTACCTAGCCTGGTGTTTTTCAAAGCTGACAGTATTTCCTTCCTCCCAGCCTACTTCTCAGCAAATATGACTTGGGTGCTTACGGTTTTTCTAAACATCTTAGCGACCTACTTTTATGCTCAGATATTAAGTATATTAATAAGAATACATTAATCTTTAAATTCATA
Source organism: Vicugna pacos (assembly GCF_048564905.1). Lineage (NCBI taxonomy): Eukaryota > Metazoa > Chordata > Mammalia > Artiodactyla > Camelidae > Vicugna > Vicugna pacos. Next base: position 44,802,008 of record NC_133002.1, read on the forward strand.
CTTAATGGTTCCTAAATATCTGAAAATTATTTATTTCTTAATCGAAGTATAGATGATTTATAATATATTAGTTTCAAGTATGCCATGCAGGGATTCAGTATTTTTATGGATTATACTTCATTTAAAGTTATTATAAAATATAACTATTTCCCTGTGCTATACAGTATACCCTTTTTAAATTTTTTTCTTTTTTTTTTCTTTTTAAAATGGATTTAGTGGGATTGAGACCAGGATCTTGTGCATGCTATGCATGTGCTCTACCACTGAGATATACCCTCTCCCCTACAATATATCCTTTTGCTTATTATGCATACTGGTTTGTATCTCTTAATCCCATGCCCCTATCTTGTCCCTCTTCCTTTTAATCTCCCCACTAGTAACCACCAGTTCTTTATATCTGTGAGTCTATTTCTGTTTGTTATATAGCTTATTCTTCAGATTTCACATATAAGCAATAACATAGAGTATTTTTCTGTCTCTGCCTTATTTCACTAAGCATAATACCCTCTAGGTTCATCCATGTTGTTACAAATAGCTGAATTTCATTCTTCTTTATGGCTGAGTAATATTCCATTATATATGTATATCTTCTTCTATATATGTGTATAGATAGATAGATAGATAGATAGATAGATAGATAGATATGTATATATCTTCTTTATCCATTCATCTGTTGATGGACCCTTAGGTTGCTTCTGTATCTCGGCTATTGTAAATAATGCTGTGCTGCTGTAGACATTGGGGTGCATGCATCTTTTTGAATTAGTGTTTTCTGAATACCGTAAAATTAAATGCACATTCAAATCTCACACAATATTGTTATAGGCCAGATTTTTCTTAAAAACATCATGAAGTAATTATACTCTTTAAATAAAAACTATTTAATGGTAGGACTTTGGAATATAAAAAAAAGTCAACAAAGATGTATTTAGTCATTTAATTAATTAATTCTCCTTATACAGCAGAGATTTTTGTTTACTGTTTCTCTAAGAGTTATCTCTACATTTTTCTCCTGGTAATTTCTAACATTCTGAGCACATTGACTATTTGGCTTTTTTTTTTTTTAACTAACAGTGCATGAAGTTACTTGATAAGGTAGGTGGTTATATCTGGTCTGGTGTATGCACTTGTTACAGTAGAATGGTAAGCATTCTACTTTTGGCTACCATTTAAATGCCAGTATTCGAAATAACTGTATTACCTGATCCTTACTCTTATTGAATAAGCAATGTTTTATCTTTGCATTTGGGACTGTGAATTCCATTGAAATAAGCATAATTGAATGATTACTTCATTTTTTGAATCCATTTTACCTTAAAATGCTCTGACATTTTTTAAAAAGTCTTTTTTTCCAAGTAAGATGAAGGAGAAACAAATAATTCATTGGCCTGACTTGTAATATTAATCTAAAAAAGAAGAAAAAGAGTCATTTGGGGACCTTATGTTGGAAACAGTTCTCTGACTTGCTTTTTTGTGTGTACCAAGGGAATTTTCCACTCCTTTGGCACTATTTTAAAGTGTAGAAGTCATAGAAGACAAATGACAAAGGATATTATTTTATTATAAGCCATGAGAAAAGATATGCTTTCTTCTGCAGCTCCCTCTCAGGATATAGATACCAAAGGCAGATTCTTAGTTTAGAGGAAGTTGGTTATAGCAGGAATATAGACCTGAGTTCAAATCCTGACTCTACCATTTATTGGCTTTGTGACCTTTGGCAAGTCCCACAGGGTGCACATTAAATAAAATAGTATATAAAGTATCTGGCCCTTGTGATGTTAAAAAAAAATGTTAGTTCACCCCTGTAGTTGTAACTGTTTTTGGCTGTTTGTGCCCTCTAAAGAGTCAAAATAAAGAGTTTGCTTTTTATTTTTCCACATACTCTCATCCAAATTCTCATAAGCAGAAAAATCTACAAAAGAGCTGTAAGTAATTTGAATCATCCCTCTTTGGTGTGCTCATTTTATGTAGAGGGGAAGGGTGTTAAACTAGTAATAGCTCATAAATATATAAAAGGGTAATCAACATTACTAGTAATCAAGGCACAGCTAAGCAAGACCATGATAAAATACAGCGCTAGACTCGCAAAAAAAGAAAGAAAACATCTGATGATTCTAAGTGTTGGCTAGAGTTTAGAGCAGCTGAAACTCTCACACCTTCCTAGTGAGAGTTTAAATCAGGACAACCACTTTGGAAAATAATTTGGCACTATCTGGTAAATATGAACCTTTATTTTACTCTGTGACACTTCAGTTCTACTCCTAGGTATATGTATATCCTGTTGACACTCTTGCACGTGTAGACCAAAAGACATGCACAAGAATATTATACCAGCGTGGTTGATGTCACCAAAAATTGGAAACAATCCAGTATATCTGAGTGGAATGGGTAAACTTTCTTATATTCCTATAATGCAATCTTTTACCCCAGCAAAAATGGACTAATTATAGCTATGTGTAATAAGTAGAATAATCTTATTGGCATAATACTTAGTTTTAAAAAAGCATACTAGGATGACTATATATAGTATAATACAATTTTTGAAACCTCTAAACAATCAAAACTAAATAATGTACTGTTTAACAATGTAGACATCATGTAATTTTTTTTAAAACAGTGGAATAAAAGAGGTTAGAACCAATAGGTAAATTAAAATGAAATTCTAAAAAATATTCAAATAATATGAAAGAAGGCAGAAAAGGAGAAATAGAAGAATATAGATATAGGGGACAAACAGAAAATAAATAATAACATGATAGACCCAAATCAAATTGTATCTGTAATTACATTAAATATTAATGGGCTAACCACTGCAATTAAAAGGCAAAGACTGTCATAATGGTAAAATAAAGTAAGATCCAATTATATTCTGTCTGTAAGAGACATTCTTTAAAATATAAAGAGATTGGAAAATATACCTTGCAAACATTGAACGTAAGTCTGGACTAGCTATATTAACATCAGATAAAATAGATTTCAAGACAAAATGTCTTACTAGAAGATAAAGCAATCTTGAAAAAGAAGAATCAAGTTAGGGGATTTATATTTCCTTCAAAACTTGCTGTAAACTACAGTAATAAAGTAGTAAAGTGCTGGCAGAAAGAATGCAAATAGATCAATGGAACAGAATAAAGAACTCAGAAGCAGACCTCACTTACACTGTCATTTGATTTTTTACAAAGGAGCCAAGTTATCCAGTGGGGAAAGGAAAGGCTTTTCGTCAAATGGTGCTTGAAAACTGGATATCCATGTGGGAAAAAATGAACTTCCACCCCATCTCACAGCAGATAAAAATATTTATTCAGGATACATCATAGGCTTTAAATATAAAACCATCCAGCCTTTTTAAGAAAATATGGTAGAATATCTTTGTCACCAAAGGATAGGCAAAGGTTTCCAAGGACACAGAAAACAGTAACCATCGAAGAAAAAAATTGCAGATTGGACTTGTTACAGCTCTCATACATTGTCAATAAGCATTTAAAGTGGTACAAGCACTTTGGAAAAGGGCCTGACAATTTCCTATAAAACTACACATGCATTTATCCCATGACCCAAGAGAAACAAAAACATACGTCCACCAAAAAAACAAAAAACAAAAAAAAGGTGTTCATGTAACAATTTTCTTCATAAAACTCAAACATCCTAGGCATATATATCAATAAGAGATGAATAAACAAACTGTGATATATTCGTTTAATGGAATCCTTAGGAATAAAAAGGAATGAGCTCCTGTTATGTGCAACAACATGGATAAATTTCAGAAACATTATGCTATGTGAAAGAAACCTCACACAAAAGAGTGCATACTGTAAGATTCTATTTATATGAACAAGGGAATCATTTGAATGGAATCATATGCTTTATACTATTATTGATGGAAAAATGTAGTGGAAGAAAAATCAGAACAGTGGTTGCCTCTTGGAGTGGGTAGTGCCAAGTATTGCATGAGAAGGGGCATAAGAAAGATTTTTGAGGTGATAGAGATGTTCCATTTCTTGATAGAAGTTTGGGTTCCACAGATAAATACATTTGTCAAAACTCACTGAAGATTTATGCATTTATTTCCTTGCATATAAATTTTACTTCAAAAGAAAAAAAACTGTAATACTGAAATGCATTCTAATGAATTATATGCATTTAAGGGCCAGTGCAGTGATGTCAATAACCTACTTCTAAGTGCATGAAAAAACTAAGGTGGACTGATGGATGGGCAGAGAGAGGAACAGATGAGCGATAAAGCAAGTATAGAAAATGTTAATGGTGGAATCCACATGATGGATATTCAGGTTCACGATAAGTTTTCCAACTTTTCTGTATGTTTGAAATGTTTTTTATAGTATGTTTTTTATAGTACAGTGAAAGCAAGAAAATTATAAACTTAAAATTCAAGATAGCAGCCACATCTTGGGAGGAGGATAGGAATGGGTGATAGGAAGTAAGCACACAGGTTGATGCAAAGGTATTGGTACTATTCCAGCCTTAAGGTATTAAAGTTCACAAGGTATTCATTTTACTATTATGCCTCATAAGTTACATGTATTTTAAATACATCTTTTTTAAGATAATTTTTCATACAATTAAAAATATAAGAAGAGTACATCAGAAGTAGAGATCTATTAACTGGTAATAACAGCAATGAAGCATTATTTGTTAAATGAGATTCCAGGAAATCATTTCTATTTATTATCTTTTCTTTGGGCCCCAAAATCTAACATTTACATTTGTTCATGAGTCTTTTCATTTTCATTGTTGCAAACTTTCCATGTTCTGACCATTGACTCTAGAGACAGTCAGTTCTTTTGCTTTTAATGCTTTTCTTTTCATTCCCTAAAGGGCATACTTCTGAACCTAAACCTTCCCCTACAGACAAAGAATATAATATACCATGACACTTACCCTGTCCCCCCTCTGAGGGTAGAATCTTTGCTGTCATCTTCCCTTTGTGGAAAATAATAGACATGCCTGAAATCAATAATGAAGATAAAATGGGAATAAAAGTTACAGAGCTGGCCATGGCTGCCCAGGAATGGAGACAAGATGATGTAGAGGTGAACAGGGATAGTTCCATAAACTCAAAAATTTATCAGCAGACAGTACCCATATTGTTTGAGATTCTTTTTCTCCTATTTTTGTGTTTGCCAAATAGGCAAAAAGTGGCCAGAGTGCAAGTATAAAATGTCAGAAAGCAATTGTTTTTTAAAAGTTAGTGCCTCAGTATCATTGATTCTCTCATCTTTATTCTCTTTTCCTTCATGTAATTTTCTTGTCTCTGTGAAGATCTGTGTAGTATCTTAACATAAAATAATTCCTAACCTAAGCCAGGGAGGGGTAAATGATATGCTTTTGTAATGTGTTGGGAGGCAGTATTTTATCAGTTTTAATTCTAGCTCCCTTCACCACATGAGTTTCCTTGACCAACTTACTTCTTTCCTTTTTGGGAATTTCAGTTTCTATAAAATACTCATATTTCATTGAGCCTAAATTGCCATAAGTATAACACCGTCAACTATTTTATGTGCCGTTAAGAAAAATAAATATTGCAATTAAACTATGATTTTAAGTTTTTTAGTCACATTGATTGCAGATCTATACTAAGGTGTGTATGTATTAGAGACAGTGAAAACTATAAACATCAACCTTCTTAATTTAGCATCAACCTTCTTAGTTTATAACCTGTAACCTTTATAACCTTGTTAAAGCATCAGCCTTCTTGGTTTATAAGGAATAAGCAGGACACTGTTAAGCAAGGCATCTGGCATGTTATAAATACTCAGTAAGTAGTAGTCTTTAAGGTGGTGGTGATTTAATCATGACCACTTTGTAAAGTGGTATTCATTGTTTAGGTTGTTCTTTGAGGATAATCTCAATGGGATTTGATGGTAGTCAGAATGCCCACTCATTTTAATGTGAAGTAATGTAACAGTATAATAATATCTTCAGTTGATTTTCAGAGGTAATTCTTTTAATTATGAACACTTTGTTATTAAAAAAAAAAAAAACTTGTTTGTAGACTGGTGTTGAAGCTTCTTCTGGGAATGTATTCTACTGATAAATAGCAACTCCCTGAGTTAGCTGAAGTCATTTTCTTACAGAGAGAATTTAGTTCAAGTACACAGCATCAGTGAGACATTATTACATGTAAAGTGTAGTAAAATTGCATTGTTGATACCGTAATGTGAGACCTCAGGTTTTAAATTATTTTTTCTCATTTTCCTGTCTATACAGGAGGCAGACAGTGGGGAGGAGGAATGCCGGTCACAGCCCAGGAGGTATGTTTGTTTATTACTTCCTATAGCATTTTTATAGTTCATGTTTTCTCTCTAATTATTTCTCAGTCTTGTCAGATTAGTTTATCCTGGCTTTCTGAGATGCTTAATTGGTCTCTCAAAATAAAATTGCTTTAAGAATCCAGTTACTGACTCAGAAAGATTTTAAATGATAGATTTCATTATGTTGTACACCTGAATCTACTATAATGTATGTCAATTATACCTCAATAAATAATTTAATTTAATTCAATTTAATGGTAGATTTCTTTCTTTCTTTCTTTCTTTCTTTTTTTTTTTTTTTTTTGTAATGCAGAAAGGCTAGTATTGGCCCAGCTTTGACCCAAGTCTCTGGAACTATCTTGGGTAGTAAAAAGCAAAATTTCCTTACTTTTTAGGAAAATGTCCACTAACAAACATTTCAGCCTTCAGTTTTGTACTTATGTTTGCCATTCATTTTGATAGGTTTTGGCAGTTTTTACATATTGGTTAATGTTTCACTTCCTAAATACAAATGATATACTGAGTAACTTACCCAATCTTTTAAAATACAATAACACATTTTTCCTCCTTCTCACGAAATAGTGGACATGTTATAAGGATACCAGAACCTGCTGCCATTAAAAGAAGAAAATTATGAGAGCCATCTAGGAAGTAATATAGTAACATTTCTGTTATCTTCTTTAAAAAGATTTTTTAAATCAACTCCCTCCCTCAAGAGGTTGTCCTGATAAGTTCTAGATGGTCATTTACGTGTTACCAAACTTGTGTCCTCTGAACCCAATCACATGAGCTATCCTAGATGGTGCAGGCTAAAGGGGATGCTTCCTTCATGATAAATTGTCAGGCATTTGTTGATGTGTACTTCACTCTTATAAACCACAACTTATGATAAAAATAGTTCCTTTTCAGGCGGAGGCCATAGCTCAAGTGGTAGAACACATGCTTAGCATGCATGAAGTCCTGGGTTCAATCCCCAGCACCTCCTCTAAAAATAAATAAATAATTAAGCCTAATTACCTCCCCCCACCAAAAAAAAAATCGTTTTCATCAGTAGTCAGTAGAGATTATTGGCAATATTTTTCCTGTCTTATCACAAAAATTTAGGCTCAAAGATTAATTTCTCACTGTCTCTTAGGGAAGATCTGACAGTGAAGTGTCATTCTTTTGTGTAGGGCTAAGAAATAGAAACCTAGAAAAAATTTTAGCTGAATGCTTACCAGAGGCATCATAACCTTATTCCCATTAGAATGAAAAAGGATTCCCAAGGGTTCTTAAATTTTCCTGTAGGCCAGATTTAAAGATCTCTGAGTTAATTTCTTTATGTACTGACTTGGCATCTACTAGGATAATTGTGCCCCCCAAATTACATAATGATGAGGCAATGCAGGCCTGTTCTCTTATTCACCAGCACTGAATCGTCAAGCCATTAAGAACCATAACAGTCCCTATTATTAAAGTTGTTGGCAATAAATCATTACTGCGATTAGCAGAGGATTTTTGTAGGCTTCTTGTATTCACAAGAAAGGGATCATTTATAGAAATAAGAAGTGAAGAAAAACCTAGTAGCACCCATTTTAAAAAACCAAACTTGCTAGCTTGTGTAATTTCTTACATTCAGTGTGTTTCCAGGCCATTTCTAAATCTAATTGCTTTAGTCGGACTCTAAGTAAAGTAACTTCTCTTAAGTGTCAGTTGAATGCCTCTTGTACCCAGATGGTATGCATGAGGTTGATTTTTGTGTTTGGCTGCTACAGATGGTTCTGGCATTCTCCATCACTTACCGTAGAATAAACCACCATTGAGTTAATATCTTTTCATTGAGCGTGCCTGTACTTATCAGTTTTTGGGGTCAACTGTGGTTTGTAATAGGGAGTTGAATAGTAAGCAGCATACCATTGAAACTAATGCCAAGTCCAGATAATAAAAAAGATGTATTAGTCTCTTATTTTAGCCAAATGTCATTTATTGGGAAAGCCATGAGTTAAAAGTAATCTTTTGTATACTTAGCCCAAACTATAATGCCTTTAAAAATCAATGTTCACAGGCAACAACAACAAAATGGATAAATTAGACTACATAAAAATTTAAACCTTCTGTGCATCAAAGGACACAATCAACAGAGTGAAAAGGCAACCCACAGAATGGGAGAAGATATTTGCAAATCATATAGCTAATAAGGGGTTAATATCCAGAATCTATAAAGGACTCTTACAACTCAGCAACAATAAAGCAAACAACCTGTCTTAGTCAGCTTGGGCTACTATAAAAAATACCAGACTGAGTAGTTTAAAAAACAGAAATTTATTTCCCATAGTTCTGGAGGCTGGGAGTCCAAGATCAATGTGCTGGCAGATTTGGTTCCTGTTGAAAACAGTCTTCCTGGCTTGTGGGCAGATGCCTTCTTGCTGTGTCCTCACATGGCTATAAGAGAGAGGGTGCTCTGGTCTCTTCCTCTTCTTATATGTACACTAATCCTAATGGGGGTCAAACCCTCATAATATCATCTAACCCTGATTATCTCCCAAAGGCACCCATCTCCAAATACCATTACATTGGACATTAGGGCTTCAACATACAGATTTGGGGGGCACATAAACATTCAATCCATAACATTTCACCTGTGGCTCCCAAAATTCATGTCCTTCCCACATACAAAATATATTCATTCCATCCCAACAGCCCCAAAGTAGTAACTCATTCTAGCATCAACTCTAAAGTACATAGTCTCGCCTAAATATAAGGGATGGGCGAGGCTTTAGGTAGAATTCCTCTTCAGCTATGAACCTGTGGGATCAGATAAATGATGCACTTTAAAATACAGTGGTAGTACAGGCATAGGATAGACATTCCCTTTCCAAAAGGGAGAAATAGGAAAGAAAGAAAATGTGACAGCTCCCAAGTTCAAAACTTAGTGAGGCAAATTCCATTAGCTCTTAAGTCTCAAGAATAATCCTCTTTGGCTTGATGCTATGCCTCCTGAACCCAGTGGGGCAGTGGTCCTGCTGTCAGATCCCTCTGGAGTGGTAGTGTCATCCCCAGGGCTCAGCTGAGCACCCTGCACCTTTGGCTCCTTTGGAGCACCATCCATGCAGTGTTCTGCAAGGGCCCACCTACATGGCACTCTGCTGGGTGATGGTGCCTCCCATTGAAACCAAAGTAGAGGCATCCTTACCTGTCGGCCCTTGCACTCTAGGCATGGTGAGAGTAGCAGCTCCGATGATCTCTGAATCTTTTGGGGGGTCCTCTTCCCTTTTCTTGAAGGGTAATTCATGTTTGTACCTCCCTTCATTCTGTCTCATTTTCTTTGCTTCCTTAAGTCCCAGATGGCAGTATTTCTGCTGGTGTAATCCCATCTCTATTTTTGGCTTCTGTTGAGATTGCTGAATAGGTCTGTGGTTCACACCCATATTGATCTCCTTACTAAATGGTTGGTCACCACACCCTTTGCGTTCTCTTTTAAACATGCTTTCTCATTTTTTGCTATATGGACAGGCTGAGAATTTTCAAATCTTTGACTTCTGTTTCTTTTTTACTTAACAATTCCTTCTTCAATTCATTTCTCTCCTGTACTTTATTATAAGCTCCCAGGAAGAACTAAGCCACTCATTCAATTCTTTGCTTAAAAATCTCCTGAGCTAAATATCCAGTTTCATCAGTCAGAAGTTCTATTTTCCATAAGACGCTAGAACATGAACACAGTTCAGCCTAGTTAATTGTTACTTTGTAACAAGTATTGCCTTTTCTCTGTTATCCGATAACACGTTCCTCATTTCTGTCTGAGACCTCATTAGAATGGCCTTTACCACCCATATTTCTACCAACATTCTGTTCATTATTATTTATATTCTCTAAGGAGATGTAGGACTTTCCTTTTTTCTTTCTGAGCTCTCACCAGAATTGCCTTTAACCCTCCCTTCTTGGCAATCTCAGCTTTTTGTAGCCTGCACCTCAAAACTGTTTTAAGAAATAGAATGCTGATATTAATATTTCATGGAGAAGCCTAATGTTTATTTTCCTTTAACATTTTTTATTGATTTATAATCATTTTACAATGTTGTGTCAAATTCCAGTGCAGAGCACAATTTTTCAGTTATACATGAACGTATATATATTCATTGTCACATTTTTTTCTCTGTGAGCTACCATAAGATCTTGTATATATTTGCCTGTGCTATACACTATAATCTTGTTTATCTATTCTACAATTTTGAAATCCCAGTCTATCTCTTCCTACCCCCTGCCCCCTTGGCAACGACAAGTTTGTATTCTATGTCTGTGAGTCTATTTCTTTTTTTTTTTTTAACATTTTTTATTGATTTATAATCATTTTACAATGTTGTGTCAAATTCCAGTGTTCACAATTTTTCAGTCATACATGGACATATACACACTCATTGTCACATTTTTTTCTCTGTGAGCTACCATAAGATTTTGTGTATATTTCCCTGTGCTATACAGTATAATCTTGTTTATCTGTTCTACAATTTTGAAACCCCAGTCTGTCCCTTCCCACCCTCCGCCTCCGTGGCAACCACAAGTCTATATTCTATGTCTATGAGTCTATTTCTCTCCTGTATTTATGCTTTGGGGTTTTTTTGTTTGTTTGTTTGTTTTTGTTTTTGTTTTTTAGATTCCACATATGAGCGATCTCATATGGTATTTTTCTTTCTCTTTCTGGCTTACTTCACTTAGAATGACATTCTCCAGGAGCATCCATGTTGCTGCAAATGGTGTTATGTTGTCAGTTTTTATGGCTGAGTAGTATTCCATTGTATAATATACCACATCTTCTTTATCCAGTCATCTGTTGATGGACATTAAGGCTGTTTCCATGTCTTGGCTATTGTAAAGAATGCTGCTATGAACATTGGGGTGTGGGTATCATCCTGAAGTAGGGTTCCTTCTGGATATATACCCAGGAGTGGGATTCCTGGGTCATATGGTAAGTCTATTCCTAGTCTTTTGAGGAATCTCCGTACTGTTTTCCACAGTGGCTGCACCAAACTGCATTCCCACTAGCAGTGAAGGAGGGTTCCCTTTTCTCCACAGCCTCTCCAGCATTTGTCATTTGTGGATTTTTGAATGATGGCCGTTCTGACTGGTGTGAGGTGATACCTCATTGTAGTTTTGATTTGCATTTCTCTGATAATTAGTGATATTGAGCCTAATATTTATTGAACTTAAAATATGTGCGTGATTGATTGATTGATTTACAAAACTAGACCTTTCCATGTGTTAAAAACTGGTGCTAACTGATGACAGTGAAGATATACATCTCCTGCTGTTGGCCTTTCTGAAGTCTGAATCTCTACCTCCCGCCACCGTGTGGCTTACTCTTCTGATCCAGAGAACTTTCAGCTGTTTATACACATTTTGTTGTGGCCACCAGGAGGTGTAGTGAGCTATCCTCTCATCCTCTTGAGTCCTGCCACTGTTTGGAGTAGATCCTTTAAATTGGTAAGTGCACACTTGGAAAGGCTCTTTTCCTAGCCACTCAACAGGAGTTAGAATTTTCATTTCACTGAAAGTATTCTTTGTTTCTGAAGGATGTATTCCCAGACTCTCTTATTTTGTATTTATCTGAGATGTTCTGCTTCTGGTAACTACAGCAGGCATTCCTCTTAAATCTGATTTGAAAAGCAAACTAATTATTGCAGCCATAATGAAATTAAATATGTCTTTTAAAGCTAAGTAAATAATTTTACTTTTCTCCCCTAGATGTTATTCTGCATGGTATTAAAAAAAATCAAAAGTAGTTTCCTCTCAATTCTTGACTTTGTCAAACTAAGTTTTTGAAAAGTTGTTTTCTTACATTATAAAAATCCAGAGACTAATAAAATGTGAAATACCTATCACTGCTGGGAGAGGATTCTGGGAAGATAGTGGAGTAGGAAGCACCAGCAATCTGTCTCTCCACCTAGACAACAATTGCACTGGCAGAATCTGTCTAATGTCAACTATTTTGGAACTCTGGAGTCTGTTCAAGGCTTGCAGCTTCCAGGGGAAGATTTGGAGGGTAAATTGTGGCCAGTTTCAGCTCCTAGCTCTTAGCAGCTATCCATCCCTCACCCTCAGCCACATGACAGGCAGCTGTGCATGTATTCCTGGAGCAGCTTGCACACAACTTATGGAAGGTGGGGTGGGTAAAAAGGACCCTATCCCCCAGATATTAAGGATCTGTGATATGATAGCTGAGTGCTGCTTCTGATCACAGAGGTGTAGACAAAGAAGCAGGTAGCTAGTATTGTTGCACAACCCCCTCCCATTGTTGCAAGCCCTTCTCTCCCCTGCTGAAGTGACTTTTAGGGATTTAAAGAGCTGGCACCCTTTTTTCCTCCCCCTTCACTTTTTTTTTTTCACCTTTCAAGAGCTAGACATTAAAGACAAGGACTTGAAAAACAGCTTCTTTTGGGAGAAATTAGAATGTTTTGACACATGCCTAGGGAAAGGCTCAGAAAAGATTTTATGTTTACATCTCAGACTGATCCTTGGCAGAGAGATAGCCTGCAACAATCAAAAACACAAAAACAGTAACAAAAAACAGTAAACCCTGAGGACAGTGGAGAATCTGATTTCCAAAGTTACCACATCATTAGATTGAAATGTCCTGTGTTCAACAAAAAATCACAAGGCATACATAGAAACAGTAAAATATGACCCATTCAGAAGAAAAAAATAAATCAAAAAGACCTAATTGCAGGTATACAGAGACTTTAAAATAGCTATCTTAAAGATAATCAAAGAATTAAGGGAAAATGTGGAGGAAGTTAAGAAAACAATGTGTGGATAAAATGGAAATATCAATAAAGAGAAAACCTAAAAAGAAACCAAAAAAGAACTTCTGGAGCTAAAAAATACAATAACTAAGATGAAAAATTTACTAGATAGATTCAAAGGCAGGTTTGAGCAGGCAGGAGGAAGCATCATTAAACTTGAAGATAAGACAATGGAAATTATCAAGTCTGAGGAACAGAAAGAAACAAGACTGAAGAAAAAGAAGCAGAGCCTCAGTGACTTATGGGACATCATGAAGAGGACCAACAGATGCATCATGGGAGTCCCAGAAGGAAGAAAGAGAAAGAGTCAGAGAGAATATTTTAAGAAATAATGGCTGAAAACTTCCCAAATTTGGCAGGAGACATAAATATAAATATCCAAGAGGCTCTACAAACTCCAAGATGAACTCAAAGAGACCCACACTGAGACACATTATAATCAAACTTTCAAAAGACAAAGAAAGAAAATGTTTAAAAACAAAAAAAGACAAAGAATCTTGAAAGAATCAAGAAAGAAGTGCATCATTACATACAAGGGATCCCCAAGTAGATTATCAGATTTCCTATCAGAAACTTTGGAGATTAGAAGATAGTTGGCCAATATATTCAAAGTGCTAAAAGAAAAAAAAAAAGGTCAATCAAGAATCCTATAATCCTATATCTGAAAACTGCCCTTCAAAAGTGAAAGAGGAATTAAGGTATTCCAGATAAATAAAAGCTGAGGGAATCTGCGACCACTAGACCTGCCCTGCAGGAAATATGCAAGAGCATCCTGCAAGGTGAAATGAAAGGACACCAGGCTTACTTAGTAACTCAAAGACATATGGAGGAATAAAGATCTCAATAAAGGTATACACATGGGAAATTATAAAAGGTAGTATTATTGTACATTGGTTTCTAACTGCACTTTTTGTCTTCTACATGATTTAAGAGACTAATACATTTAAACAATAAAAAATAATTATTCATGTAAAAGCTAATATGACTGTAACTTTGGTTTCTAACTCCAAATCTTGTTTTCTGCATGATTTAAGAGACTAATGCATTTAAAAGAATTATTAGTTTATGTTTTGGGACACACAATGAATAAAGATGCTGTGACATCAGCAACTGAAAGGAGTGGATACAGAGCTTTAAAGGAACAGAGTTTTTGTATGTTATTGAAGCTAACCTGGTATAAATCGAATTTAGAGTGTTATAACTATAGTTTGTTAAATGTGATACCATGGTAACTACAAAGAAATTGACTTAGAAGCACAGGGAACTATATTCAATTTCCTGTAATAAGCTATAACAGAAAAGAATCTGAATGTGTGTGTGTGTGTGTGTGTATAACTGAACCACTTTGCTGTACCCCTGAAACTAATATTGTAAGTCAACTACACTTCAGTAAAAAAATAAAGTAAAAGAAATAAGCTATAGAATATATACAAAAGAAAATGAGAAAGGAATTTAAACATTTCACTACAAAAACTCAACACAAAAGAGGACAGTAATGCAGGAAATAAGGGACAAAAAAGCTTTAAGGCATATGTAAAATAAATAGCACAATGAGAAAAATGAGTCCCTTATCAGTAATTACTTTAAATGTAATCCTTTAAACTCTTCAGTCAAAAGACAGAGATTGGCATAAGGGATAAAAACACATGACCCAACTATAAGGGTCTGAGATCCAAAGACACAACCAAGTTGAAAGGGAAAGGATATCAAAAGCTATTCTATGCATATAGTAACCAAAAAAACCCATGTTTGTCTATATTAATTATCAGATAAAATAGACTTCAGACCAAAAAGGTTATGAGAGACAAAGAGGGATGTTCTATATTAACAAAAGTTTCAATACAGCAAGAAGATAAAACAGTTATAAACATTCATGTACCTAATGACAGACCATCAAAATGTATGAAGCAAAAGCTGACAGATTTGAAGGGAGAAATAGATAGTTCTATAATAATAGCTGGAGATTTCAATACCATGCTGAAAATAATGGATAGAACAATCAGACAAAAGATAAGTAAAGAAATAAGACTTAACACAATAAACCAACTAGATCTAAAATACATACACAGAACACTATTCAACAACAGTAGAATACACATTTTCCTCAAGTGCACATGAGACATTTTCCAAGATGGACCACATGTTAGGTCATGAATTAAGTCCTGGTAGATTTTAAAAGATATATCTCATGCAAAATGTCTTCTAGGATTACAATGGAATGAAGTTAGAAATCAGTAACAAAAGGAAGACTGGAAAATTCACAAAATTATGGAAAATTAATCAATACACTTTTAAACAACCAGTGCATCAGAGAAAAAAATTACAAGGAAAAATAGAAAATATTTTAGAGTCAAATGAAAACAACATAGCATACTAAAAGTTATAGGACACAGCAAAAGCAGTGCTAAGGAGGAAATTTATAGCTAACAATGCTTACGTTAAAAAATAAGAAAGATCTCAAATCAACAAACCAACCTTATACCTTAAGGAACTAGAAAAAGAAGAACAAACTAAACCTAAAGCTAATAGAAGGAAGGAAGTAATAAAGATCAGAGCAGAGATAAATGAAATAGAGAATAGAAAGTCAATAGAAATAATCAATGAAACAAAAAGTTGGTTATTCAAAAAGACCAACAAAACTGACAAACCTTTAGCTTGATGGACTAGAGAAAAATGAGAAAAGACTAAAATTGCTAAAATCAGAAATAAAAGTGGGGACATTGCTACTGATTCTACCGAAATAAAAAGGTTTATAAGAGCATACTATGAACAATTGTACACCAACAAATTTGATAACCTAGATGAAATGGACAAATTCCTAGAAACATGAAACCTGCCAATATCAAACCATGAAGAAATAGAAAATCTGAATAGATCTATAACTAGAAAGAAGATTGAGTCAGGGATCAAAAATCTCCCAAAAAAGAAAAACTTTTCTCTAGTAAATGCTACCAAGCATTTAAAGAGCTAATACTAATCTTAGTCAAACTTCAAAAAAATTAAAGAGGTCAGAACACTTCTTAACTCATTCTATGAAACCAACATTACCCTGATACCAAAGCCAAAAATACTATAAGAAAAGATTACTTTAAACCAATATCCCTTATGTACATTGGTGCAGAAATCCTCAGCAAAATACTAGCAAACAGGATTCAGCACCATATTGAAAGGATTATACTCTATGACCAAGTAGCTGTTATTCTTGGAATGCAAGGATGGTTCACATACAAAAATCAATCAATGTAATGTGCCACATCAACAGAATGAAGGGAAGAACTAATGATCATCTCAGTTGATACAGAAAAAGCATTTGACAAAATTCAACACCCTTTGATGTGTTGAATGCTGAAAGACTGGAAGCTTTACCTCTAAGATCAGGAACAAGGCAAGGATGCTCATTTTTTACCGTTTCTTTTCATCTTTTCTTTTCATTGAATCTGTAGATTGCTTTGGGTACTATTGTCATTTTAACAATATTAAATCTTATAATCCATGAGCATGGGATGTGTTTTCATTTATTAATGTCTTCTTTCACTTCTTTAGGACTGAAAGTTCTAGCCAGAGCAATTAGGCAAGAAAAAGAAATAAAAGTCATCCAAATTGGAAAGCAAGTAGTAATATTATTCTGCTTGCAGATGAGATAATTTTATATTCAGAAAACCCTAAATAGTCCACACACACAAAAAAAAAATCCTGTTAGAACTAACAAATAAATTTAGCAAAGTGGAAGGATACAAAGTCAACACACACATAGATCATTTGCATTTCTATATACAAACAATGAACAGTCTAAAAAGGAATTACAAAAACAGTTCTATTTACAATAGCCTCAAAAAGAAAAATACTTAGGAATTAACTTAACCCTAAGTTAAGTTAGTAGAAGAGTTAGTAAAAGATTTTGTAAATGAAAACTACAAATCGTTACTGAAAGAAGTGAAAGAAGACATAAATAAATGAAAACACGTCCCATGCTCATGGATTATAAGACGTAATATTGTTAAAATGACAATAGTACCCAAAGCAATCCACAGATTCAATGCAATCCCTATCAAAATCCCAATGACTGTTTTTTGCAGAAATAGAAAAACCCATTCTAAATTTCATATGGAATCTCATGGGACCCCCCAAAAAACAAAACAATCTTGAAGAAACTTCCTGGCTTAAAAACTTACTAAAAAGCTACAATAATCAAAATACTGTGGTGTTGGCATAAAGACAGATATATAGGCCAAGGGAATAGTATAGAGAGCCCGGAAATAACCCTCACATATATGGTCAAATGAGTTTTGATCATCAGAGTACCTTGCCTGATTCAGCTGGGAAAGGATAGTCCTTTCAACAAATGGTTCTAGGAAA
Source organism: Vicugna pacos (assembly GCF_048564905.1). NCBI lineage: Eukaryota > Metazoa > Chordata > Mammalia > Artiodactyla > Camelidae > Vicugna > Vicugna pacos. The sequence continues at coordinate 44,819,412 of NC_133002.1, forward strand.
ACTGGATGTACACAAGCAAAAGAGTGATGCCGAACCTTTACCTAACACTGTACACAAAAAGGCACTCAACCTGGATCAAGGGCCTAAATATAAGACCTAAAGCAATACAAATCTTAGAAAGAAATAGGACAAAAGCTTTATGACATTGGGTTTGGCAATGATTTATTGGATATGACACCAAAGACACAGGTAATAAAAGAAAAATTAGACAAAATACACTTAATGAAAATTTTAAAAAATTGTGCATAAAAAGACATCATCAACAGAGTAAAAAGGCAACCCACAGAATGGGAGAAAATATTTGCAAATCGTATATCTGATAAGAGATTAATATCCAAAATACATAGAGAACTCCTAAAACTCAACAACAAAAATACAAACAGCCTAATTCCAAAATGAGCAAATAGATATTTGAATTGATATCTATTGATGAATAGATATTTCTCTAAAGAAGATATATAAATGTCCAATAAGCAAGAATGAAAAGATGCTCAACATCACTAATCAATAGAGAATTGCGAAAGTATAGTAAGATGCCACCTCACACCTCTTAGGATGTTACTGTTAAAAAACATAAAACAACAAGTGTTGGTGAGGATGTGGAGAAATTGGAACCCTTATGCACTCTTGGTTGGAATATAAAATGGTAAAGCTGCTGTGGAAAACAGTAACAAAAAATTAAAAATAGAATTATCATATGATCTAGTAACACTACTTCAGGGTATTAAAAGACTTGAAAGAATGGTTTTGAAGAGATATTTCTACACCGATGTTTATAACACCACATTATTCACAGGAACTAAGATATAGAAGCAACCCATCCATCAGGGGATGAATGGATGAGCAAAATGGTGTATATACATACAATGGAATATTATTCAACTTCTAAAAAGGAAGGAAGTTCTGCAATATGCTGCAACATGGATGAATCTTGAGGATAGTGTGCACAGTGAAATAAGATACTCACAAAAAGGCCAAACCATATGACTCCATTTATATGAAGTACATAGAATAGTCAGAATCATAAAGACAGAAAGTAGAATGGTAGTTGCCAGGGGCTAGGGCAAGGGGAAATGTAGAGTTATTGTTTAATGGGTATGGAATTTTAGTTTTACCCGATGAAAAGAATTATGGGGATGGATGGCAACAGTGGGGATGGATGGCAACAGTGGCATCTGGCATGGAGACCCTCCAGATCAATTAGTAGCTGATTGTAGAAAGAACTGTTTACACTAAAATGCATTTTTCTAAAGACAAGGATTGGAAGATTTTCTTTCCATTCTTATCCTTTGTAAAATTAATGTAGATGCCAGGGAATCATGCTTTTTCAGTACTCCATTATACTACATATTGTCTTATTAGGTTGTCCTTGACTAATACTTTTCTAAAAAAAAAAACTTTATTGAGGAAAAATTGGCAAATACACAATAACATTTTATAGGTAAAGCTTGAGTCTTTAAATAGGAAGGTCTAGTGGTTAAAAGTGTATAATTGTGCCTCCAGCAAAATTAATAGTTCTCAATAATTAACAAATATTTACGTGTTAACTACTAAATGAAGGGGACATCTCCCTATAAGAACTAGATAGCTGCTGTAAGTTATAAGATCTAATGATTAAATAACTGATGATAGCAATGAATTTTTAATTTTAACCACAATCCAATTCGAGGTTTCTGTATGTTTTTGAATTTAAAAAAAAAAAGTCTACTTTCAGTAATTGCAAAGTGCCATACTGCTATTCTTTTTTAAGTTTATTCTTTGAAAAAGGCTGCAAGAGAGAGCTAAAAGCCATAGCTACTTCCATCATCTCCAGTACCCTAAAAGTCGGTACAGTACCTCCATGGCACCCACAGGACAATCCAGATGTACTTCTTCAGCTATGTGGGCTGCAACTTCTTGCATCAATCTGTCCATCCTATCAAGGTCCAAAAAACCCAGACCTCAGAGATTATGAAGCCAATGTCATAAGGCTGGTGGACAGAACAACTATTGGTTCTCGAGTGGAAATAAACCAAATTAGTGCACTCTTTTATTATCAACTAGGCCTTCGTGTGGTGAGTTTATAGAACACAACTGGAGTGTCCATCACAGTAGTGGCTGTTATCTCCAAAGCCTTCTTTTCTTGGCTCTTTATGACTACAGCCCTCTACTGAAACAGTTTGAGACTGATGGTGAATTCTTTGAGCTAAAGACTGCAATGGGGATGCCTCCTAGAGATGACAAAGTATTTTTCTTTTGACTTGTAAGGAAGGTCTTGAGACCTATTCAGCTGACAGATCCTAGATAAATCAAAAGTATTGCAGGAAAAGTATTCTCCAAAGATGTGTCATCTTAGATAAGTGACTAAATTGTGGTACTCTTTAAGAAGCATCTTCAACAACTTCTTACTTTATTTATGCAGACCATGTGAAAGGGGCCAACCCTAGGAAGTCTCTGGGCTTTGGGCTATCACTTTTTGCTGAGACCATGGAAAGAACCTTCCTCAGTGCTGAACTGGGCTTCAACTCTCAGGGCCAGGGGGCAGCAGTGCTCCAGAGCATCTCAGCAGAAACTGTGCCCAGCTGCTGCTGGAAGGAGTCTATACAGGTGCATGTGTGGCTTCTACTAACCAGAGCCTGACCCTAGAGGCTGCTTATGCCCCAAAGTCCTGCTAGGCCTGCTATCTTTCCCTGACCATAGACTTTTTGAGGCTTTTGAAGAGCTTTTTCCAGATTGTGTTTAAAATAAAAAACAAAGCCCTGTTGTGAAGAACTCAAAGGCAGAGATAAAGTATTGATGACTTGTTTTGACATTGGCTTTACTAATTTAGCGAGACCGTCAAGAGGTGTGTTATCTCAGGATAAGGCCCTACCTACAGAAAAAACAACGCAGCCCAGGAAACCCCAGGAATGAGTTTGAATGCATACATCCAGGACAGAAGAGCCACTATGTTAAGGACTTTCTTTCCTTTCCATCAACAAAAAAATCGGAATGTACAAACAAAAGACAACTATATATCCAAAAAAAGATACATTTACAGAATAGTTTCACTCACTCATGGAAAAGTTTTAGTGAACTTGCTGTTAATCCTACTGTAAAACTGTATTGAATTTTGCAAGCCTGTTGTATATTAATTTGGTAAATAAAATTAGCAATGAAAAGTTCATAGAGATCTCTCTCTAAAGAAGCACTTCATCATTTTTCACTCTTGTTTGTCTCCGCCATATCCTGTCAACTCCCATGCGCTCCTCATTTTTGCATTTCCAAGATCCAGGCCAACCCCTGGCAACTCTTAGGTATGCATTATATAATTGCTAATTACTGAGTAAATGAATGATAAATGTATGAGTTGAAACTAAGGAAGTTTGTATAAAAACATTCATCTTGCAGCTTTAAAAGTAATTCATGACTGGATGAGTAACTTTTTATAGTGCTGTTACCTTCTCCCAAAATGATTTTCCCAAGTGAATAAAGGTATAAGTAACTTCATTTAAAAAAAAAAAAAGTAGCCTACAAATAAGAACCAAAGATTTGCCCACCCTTCTTCGCCACTTCTCTACACTCCCACTCCAATTCCCAAAATGAGAATCTCACCTTCCTCTAGAAAATTTTCAGGGAACTTTTAAAAATTAATGAAGTTAATAGACTTTCTTTCTTATTCACTGTAAGTTATTTGTTTTGGATGAAAGGATAAGAGGCTATTAGGAAAGGTTTATTCTGAACACTTAATTCAGAACTGCTGAGTTCAATATAAGGTCAAATTTTTTTCTTCCCTTCTGATATTCTTTTGCTTATAGATTTAAACAGTATAAACTGTAGGAACTCCTCATATACATAATTTTTCTTACCATGAAATATATATGCAAATACATATATGTATGCATACATACACAGGGTACGCACACATGTATGTATTTCAGGGTAAGAAAAACTATATGTATGTATTTATGTATCACTTGTGTGTGTTTGTTTTAAACATATGTTAAAGGAAATAGTCACTACAGAAAGATTTCCTATTATGACCCAAATGAACTCTCAAATTGCCATCATAATCCAATTTCATATCACTCCAACATTCATATTTAATTATCTCAGAAGATGATGAGTAAGCCATCTGATGGAGAATTTTTTACAAAATGAAATTTAAAAACATTTACTAGAACTAATGTGTTGAGTATTCGTATTATTTGTAGAACATTAGTCTTTAGAAAGGATAATTCAAAATGCTTGTCATATTTTCATCAGTTGCTTAGAGGACAAGATTTCTGAAAAACAAATTAAAGGGAAAACTTACCCCAGAGCAGCATCTGTTTTTCAAATTGTAGTATAATAGGAAATCTGTATAAATGTATATAAATTATAAGCATACAAATAGTTTTATTATGCCTATGTACTGGCAGAGAATTGAACTACATTATTTTTTCTACCTTTGTTGTAATAATATTTCTATAGGTAAAAATTCCATTCTGTTTGAGCCTTCCTTTCTGTCTGTAAAATGAGAATAGCATCTGCCCATGTATCCTGTAGGATTGTTGAAAATGTAAATAAAATAGTTTATGGGAAAGTTTTAACAAGTATTAAGCAACAAATATTAAGGCAAGATGTAAAGTGATGGTACTTTCACTAGTATTTTCTAAATTCTTTTCCATTTTGATTACACAAACTCACAGCCTAATTTGTCTAATTCTATGCTATTAGACACCTTTTACATCTATATACCATTAATATCATTACCAAAGAAAAACAGGAAGAGAAATTGTCAGACTTCAGCTATCAGAAAAGTTCTTATCTAGTACAAACCTAGTACTGAATTAGAAATGAGAGCTTCCCATCTCTGAGTCAGTAGGTCAAATCTGATTCAACCTGGATGGTTACCTAAAGTCACAGCCATTGGATGCTGTTTAGAAAACCCTGATTAAAGGTACTGATAATCTTGCTCCATTCATCACTGAATATTTATTAAGCAAAGACTCATCTACTTGCTTCTCTGACTCACTGCTATTCCACCATCCGGAAGCAAAAAGAATATATTTATAAACATAACTGACACACTATTCTGGTATTAATAATTCACTGGGAATTTCCCAAAGCCAAGCAGCCACTTGGAGAGAGAAGAAAGGGCTTGTTATCGATTAGGGCTTGCCCAGCCCTAAAATAGCTGTTCTGCTGAAACAACGAACAAAAGATTAGGAAATTTAGAAACTGTTTAAAGCACATAATTGGTTATAAGCCACCTTTGCTTACAACAATCCTTACTCTTCAGTGGAAAAATTCTCACCTTGTGCTCCAACAGGACTCTCTGCTTCCCTTTCACAGCCCTTCCAACATTGTTGTTACACACTACCTGTTGTCTATTCTTGTCACTCACAACTGAGTGAGGGCAGAGACAATCTCTGTCTTGTTCACGACTGTGTCCTTAAATTCTGGCACATAATTTTCTGTAGAAGGAACAAATAAAGAACCATACTTTTCACACATTTTTCAAGCTTTGGGAAAAGATACTTAACCTCTTTGAGCCTATTTCCTCAACTCCATAATAAAAAACAAGAATATTTTAGTTTTTCATTAAGATTTGAGATACACAGGTTAAGCCCCTATCACAATAAGAGTCACTCAACAAGTAGTAACATTATTATTATTACTATTATTCCTTTTTATGAGCTTTTATAAAACTAAAACCATAATTTTATGTCCGTAAAAAACAAATCTTCACAGTAAGTATTTCAGAAATCTTCAAAATCACTATAGCCTAGTTTTTCATCCTTTTCTGAAAAAAAAGAAAGAAGAAAAAAAAAAGCAGTCGATACATAAGGTTAAAGCCCTTTTCAGATAAGTTTAAATATACCTGGCAGGCCAATATGTTTTGTTTGTTTTGTTTTGCATACCTGCCCCTTCTAACAGCTGGAACATGTAATCAATGAAACCATTTCAGTGTTCAACTGAATTAAATGGCGATTGTCTTAGGTAGGTCGGTATGTGAATTCTGCAGAATACCAAGTAACTTTATTATAAGCAAACCAAACTCCAAGCTTTCTATTAAAAGGATCATCTATAACATACGTACCTTGCACATGCACACTGTCTCACATGGTGCTGCTGCATCTTCAGCCACATAAAATATGTATAATTCATATCCTCTGGAACAGGAAAATACAAGCCCTGTGGATGATAGGAAAGGCATTTTGATGACAATTGCAAATAATTACATACAAAATTATGCCAATAGGAAGTCCATGTGTTTTACTATTTTTAATTTGGAGATTTTATCTGTGATTGAAAAGAGGCAACTGTTATTGTTGCTGTTTTTTTAAAATAATCTGTTGGTCAGAAGTCACAGAGGAAATTCCAAGTTCCTTAACTGTGTGTGATAAAGTAACTACACAGGAGTTTAATTTTTAGAGTACCAGATTCCACCATGTAAATCTCATCAACTGGATTATCCCCTAACCCTCCCCCCCACCCCCAGTTTTTGTTTTTTATATCATATAATTTGGGGGGTATATTAAACTTTAAATGCCATTTAGCTTGCAGGCAGTGATATCCTGTGGGAGTTTGGGAACTGGCCTGTAATCGAGAAGATCAGAATTACTTAACAGCATGGCAATAATAATGTAAACTAAGATATTGGTTGAGTTTGCCAAGGAAGAGGGTTAGCCATTATTTTAACAGTTACCTCTGATTGATCATCTGCTCTGAGGCACCAAAAAAAAAAAAAAAAAGGCAGAAAATGAGCCTATACAGATCTCTTCAGATAAAGGATGTAAATTGTCCTTCACACACACACATACACACACACACAGAATTACATTTCTCTGTCATTCTAGAAAAATCCTTCTGAGCCAACTTGATATGAATCTTTTAGTTTCAAGTATATGAACAAATTTCAGAAGGTTTTGAATCTGCAGAGCTTTCTAATGGTCTTATTTGTATCTGTATCTTTGGTGAAATATTCCTATCTCTTGGAGTTTAAACTCTTTAAATATTGTATCCTTTAAGTTAAAAATGCTTGCAGACCAAGATCAATTATTGTAACAATGTTTTACTTTGTTATTGGTTAAATGTATATTTTACCTCTCTCTATTGGCTTGTTTTCCTCATCTTATAAACATGGTTAGGTCTTCATCAGACTAAAAGAAATTAAAATATAATTTTAAAATACTATTCTAAAACCTTGCTTTCACTTCAAACTACAAGTTTGTTTTGATTTCTTGAAAGGACACTGTTTACTGCTTCCTTTGTCAAACTCCCATTCACTCTTCAACCCATGAAATCTGACTTTTTGCCCCCTCCACCGCTCAAACTGCTGCTCTTGTTAAGTCTACCAGTGAATAATTTTTGATCCCCATCATAAATGCCAGTATTGACCACTCTTCTCTGCAGTTTTCACCTCTTTTGGCTTTCTTTTCTTCATTCTTTGCTGGTTCTCCTTATACCCTCTGCCCAGAGTCTCCCAAATGGTTTTACCAGCAGTTCTTCCCCTGTTCATTTCTTAAAAGTTAATTTTCCCCAGGAAACTATCTTTGCTTTTGTTTTACTTTATAGAATAGAATGTTCAACCTTTTGGGAAACATGGAGTTGTTTGAAAAGCTGGTTAAAATACTAGAACTTTTCCTAAGAAAAATGTGTGCATACTACTTAATTTTGCACACAATTCCAAGGAAGCTTGTGGCTTCTCGTTTCCTGCTCTGTATATTTTCCCTTGGTGACCTTGTCCACCCCATTCGTCATGCCCATATGCCAAGAACTTTCAAATCTATATATCTACTTCTGATCTCTTTTTGAGCTTTAAACCCTTATTTGTAACTGCCTACAATCTCTTGTATGTCCTAACTTTGTGTTCATTGTATTAATCAAATTTATTTATCTTCCAAAGTTTCTTCTTTCTTCGTCTTATTAATGACTCTACCATCCACTTAGTAGTTTAAGCTAGAAACTTCATATTCATCCTTGATTCTTCCCCACATATTTAATCAGTCCCTAAACCTATCACTTCTATCTTCTGTACCTCTTACTGATGAAAGAACAAATAAGGGAAAGGATATAGACTGAAACAAGGAATCACTACATTTTAAATTAGTAGGGGGAAAAATTTCTTGAATAAACACCCAAGTAGGAGTAGTAAGCATCAAGTTTAATTAAGGTGGATTTGGACAGACATCCTTTTATTCTGTGGTGATTCTGTAGGCTTTATCATCTGGGTATTCTTTTTCCAATTGGCAAAACCTATTTTAATCAGATTTTAAAAGGCTGCATAATATAATATAGAGTTTATTTCAGTATAAGATTTATGTTAATAACTTAATAAAGGACTTTAATTCTGTATTTATAGAATCACTAAGGGCAGAAGGGGTTGCATAAAATAGAGATATGTGTTTTTATCTCAGACTTTTCCCTTTCTCTTCATCTCTTCATCCCTCTCTGCCTCATCCTTAATCTAGACCTCTTCTTGCTTGAATTATTGCTAACATGCTCTCTCTGCATCTAACTGATCCTCATGCCAATACATTCTCCACCTACTCTCAGAGATGACTCAGATTTATTCATGTCACTTTCCAACTTAAAGTCTCCCATTATTGTCTGTTGCCTACAGAGTGGTATAGAATTTGGTATGACATTTTAAAAACGTTAAAAACTGACCTCAGTCCAACTTTTAAGCCTTACCCCTGCCACTCAACCTTTATTCAGGTCTTAAAGAACTATCTGCCCTTCCCTGAACATGCCCTTTATCCTCTCAAAATTAACTTATGTTTGCCTGCAAGTACCCAATTAATACTTTATACTCATTACCTCATTTAATCCTTATCACAGTCCCAGGGAATTATTTATTTTTACCCATTTTACAAACAAGGAAGCTGAGACACAGAGATTAGAGACTTGCCCAAATCATACAACACAGAACTCAAATTCTAACTAGTATATACTCTTGACTCTATAGCTTTTCCTACCCTCTTCTGGAATGCCTTTTCCCATCCCTTTTCTGTCTGGTAACAGTCCATTCATCCTTTAAGCCTATCCGTTATGATCTACCATGGAGAGTTTCATTTTTCATTCATTTACCTTGTAAACTTATTGAGCACTTTTTGAGTATTGGTTAAGAACCTGGATTTTAGAATTAGATGAGACATGGGATTGTCCTAATTATCTTATCTGCTAATGTCTAGTTTTATGTATGTGTGTATGTATTATGTATATGTGTATGAATGTATGTATGTATATAATTCATACCTATCATGCATGCTTTGTCTTTAATTTCATGTTTTGGTTTCTTTAGAGTGAGAACTTACAGTCAGTTGTGAAGAGAGTATAGAGTTCTAGATACTTAGAACTTTCCTTCAGTCTTTTTCAATTCTCTTAGCCATACCTAATTCAACAGCAATTTTTGCAGGAAATATCCTTTATTTAGGTTTTTCAGAAGCATCCAAGTTCATTTTCATAGAAGTAATTAACAACCTTTTGTTTTTGTATTCATACATAATTGGTTTATATAATGTTTAATTAAATTACAATTATAATTGCAATAGGAACCAACAGTTTTTAAAACAAATTCAAATATTCTTGATAACCATACAACTTACCTGGTGAAAGCAAAAGTGGACCGGCATTCTAGAGAAGAGTAACCCATTAGGCAGGAACATCTCTGCTACTATGGCAGAGTGCTTTACAGAGAGGATGGAGACTCAGTTAATCCAGAAGTCCTTTCAAAGTGGAAACTGGCTTCACAATTCTCACAGAATTGCTGTGATGATGAAATGAGATATAATTCATTTACATGATTTGGCATAATGCTCAACACACAATAAATGCTCAATAAATTATTTACTATTTCTAAGAACATTTATAACCCTAATAACCTTTATAGAAGGAGTCTTGAATAAAGCCTTAACCAGACAGCTTTGGGTGATGATGAGAGTAAGGAAGGAATAGGCTTTTTTTTTTAATTTTTGTTTTCTTTATCGTCATTTATTTATTTTTAGGGGGGAGATGATTAGGTTTACTAGTCTATTTTTTTTAGAGGAGATAATGGGGATTGAACCCAGGACCTCGTGCATGCTAAGCATGTGCTCTACCGCTTGCGCTATACCCTCCCCCCAGGAATAGACTTTTTAAAGTTAAGTGAACAACACCTCCAAGTGCAAACCTGTAAAAACATGCCATTCAGAGAGAACAGTGGATAGTTTGGTGGACTGAGGGCCATTTTTTTCATATCTCTCATCTGTCTCCCCTGCTTTACTAGGAGGTGTTTAGTATGTAATTATATGTTCTCATACTTCTTTGAATACTAGCAGTAATATGGTGCCTGGTAAAACTGGCATTCAGTTTTTTGGTGTGCCACTCTTCACCCGTCTATAAAATATGAACAATAAGTATAGTGTATGTCCAAACATAATATTTAGGACTTTGAAAGCCCTGTTTTGAAGGGTCAGTATGAGAAATTTAATGTTCTGTTTGCTAGAGGTTTTTTTTTATTATTATTACAGGATTTTTCACTAGATTCTTAGTACTTATCATTCCAGTACTTATTATGCCCATGTACAAGTGTAAGCAGAAATTCTTTCATAGTTAATGCTTTAATTTGACTGACTAAAGCTCTCTTTCCTCTGAGATTTAAAAAAAAAACAAGGTTCTTGAGGGAAAACATGGGTATTCCCACTCCCCCCCCCTTTTTTTTGATGCAGAGCAAAATCTGAACTCTCTTCAGAGATGTGAACTTAATGTTTGATGGAACACATCCATCATTCAAGCAGTGTCACTCTATATAGTCTGATATCAATATAGCCCTTTCAGATGGGGTGACTAGAGAACTAAGATGCCTTTAGACAGGAACTGCATCTTTACAAAAAAGATTTATAGCCACAAAGGCAGGTATTTGTGTGCTTCCATTTTTTTTTAATCTAGTGATAGAATTTCTTCTTAAAAGAAGTAACTTTTAAATGTGTATTTAGATGCCACTTTGGATTACATTCAACTGTAAGGAGTTTCAGAATGGAGGGTGGAAGAGCTATGTTTTTGTTACAGTTTAACTGACTGTTTAATCAACCACTTCTGTTCCAGTAAAATCTAGAATAAATTACACCTGGTAATATTTTAAGATGAAAGTAACTTTCTTTAATTGTAATTCATTCAGTGTTAGCTAAATCTGTCATAAGGCTTTCACTGTAAGCTCATAATTTATTTTCTGTAATATGAAAAGAAATATAATTTAAAGTGGTTTTCAGCAATCAAAAAATTTCACTAAGGATTTTATTTTTGACAGTCATTTATTATATTTTTATTTGCTCAATTTTTAAAAATCAGCTTATACATATTTTTAAATTTCAGTTTTAAATTAAATATAGTTTTAGTAAGTAAACAAATTTTCTTTAATTTTTTTTGTTAAGAATTGTGTTAATGCAGTAATATTTGATTGCCCAAAATGGAATTGCTGTTTTTAACCCAACACAATCCTCTTCTTTGAAGGACTTTTCTTTTGGAAGGTAGTATGCTGTAATTGAAACAGTTGGCAGTCAAGCTTAGTTCTCTCAAACTAGCTTACTTTGCCTATAAAATTCTGAAAATATCAACCCCAAGGAGTTAAATTATTATTAAATTAGACCACTAAGGTAAAGCACTTTACAAACAAATAATAAATAATGTAATTTCTGGTGATCTATTCATTTTTAAATGCCACTGAAACAAAAAGATTTTTAGTCCGTTGTTCTCAGTTATGTGGAAAGAGCACTGGTACGGGAGTTAGGAGACCTATGTTTGTATTGGTTGCATGACTGTAGACAAGTACATTCAGTCTTTGAGACTCAATTTCCTCGTCCTTAAGAAAAATTAGTATGCTTATTGTGAGGCAAAAATAATAACAAATGTGAAAATACTTCAAACAGTAGGCAAAGTACTACTGTGTAATATTATATCACAGTGGTATTTTATCAATAGTGAAGGTCTTTTGTACTAGTTCTCAAGATATACTTATAGCAGAGCATTTTCCTGAGATAAGAGAAGTTAATTTAGAAGGTTTGTCAGGGAAACTAGAAAAATCTTTTAAAAAAATCTTTTAAAAGTCTTTCTCTTCTAATTTTTTAATATACTTATTTTTTACGGGTGCTTATCAACCATAAATAGTTTTCCATCTTTGGACTTAAATCATGATGAGAAAAAGGGATTATAAACAAATCATTTTATGAAATCTCCTGAAAAGGATGGAAAAATCAAAGCTGAAATTACTGCTTTACAGGAAGCAACTATGTGAAGATAAACCTTAGAAGAACTGGTCTTTTCTCTTTTTATTTGTTACATACCATAAAGTAAGAGCTTAAATAGTAATTAGACTATCAAGCCTAATTATTGTTTTCTGTAAGTATACTAGGGCCTTAAGTATCTGAAACCAGTTGATATCACTGAGATTTTTAGACAAAATATGAACTAGAGGTTTTGGGTATTTTTTCTAACACTTTATTATTTTTTAAAAATGTAAACAAGCAGGCAAGTTGAAAGAATTGTGCAGTAAACACCCAAATACACACCCCCTGGACTCACAATTAAGTTTGCTATATTGGCTTTATCCTATATCTACTCATCTATCCATCCCTGGGCTAGAAGTCTTTAAACAGGAAAAAGGTTTATTTGTTTGTATGTATTTTATATAGTAATCTTAAGAAAAATTCTTAGAAGTTCAATGCTTCACAAGCTATCATTTCTGAATGAGTTTTATATTAAAGAAAAATATGCCACATGCATAATATAAACACATGAATGGAAGGAAAGATGAACACCAAACTCAGGAGAGTAGTTACATGTATAGAGAAAAGGGAAAGGACAGCGGGTAGGAGGGCTTCAACTAATGTTTTATTTCTTAAAATTTGAAGAGTAAAATGTTAAGAACGTGATCATACTGTCTTTGGATTATTTGGCTGGTCTTCTTTTTTTCATCCTCTCTGTTCTTTGCTGTATGTTTGAAACATTTCACAATTAAAAAGTGAAAGAAAAGTTGCTACCTAGTCTTCTTTTCCCCTGGCAAAGTATTTTTCACTTCACTGAAGATCCATTGTCCAATTGGCCTTCCAGCTGAGGTGGATTGAATAGAATCTGGCAATACCATATCTTTTCTCACTTAGTTGATGTACTAGCTGAAGAATGATACAAAGTGCCCCCCTTCTAGTAGGAGTTGAGGAGTGCATCCTTTTTGATTTTGCCTAACCCAGAGAGAAAAACAACTTCCTTATTTTATTTAAATTCCTTTAAGATATTTGACATGGTTGTTGAAAATTGTGTGTAAATGTGTAATTTTGCATGTTCACCTGATTTCAGAGAAGAGAGACACAGAAATATGGCCAGGGAAGCTGATACATGAAAGCTTGGAGAGATAATGATGCTGCTCAGCCAGGGCCTGGAAACTTGATCAGTCTCAACAAACCGCATGGTACTAAATTGCTTGTGAAAGGGCTGAATCAATCCTGCTGCGATTTGAACTTTTGGCTCCTGAAAGTCTAGGGCAGGCTTGAAAATAAAAATAAAACCCTTACATACTGGACTGTATTCCAGGGCCTCTACTGTATTCTCTGTACAAGAGGCATCTACCCAAAGAGCAAGAGGCAGCAGAAAGATGAGGCAGTGAAAAGGAGTCTTAGGGACTTCTCCCTGTATCAGGTGTGAGGGAGGGAGCTCCCAGCGGGAGAGAACCTGTGTCATTAACATACTGATTCCCTCAGAAAATGTTTATGTAGAGCCCTGTGAAGAACGTAGTGAGATGTGAGGTAAAGGATCAGCCACCCAAAATATATTTAATGCTTATGATTTGCCTAGCACTGTGCTAGGCTCTGTGATGTTTACAAAAGAGTTACTGTGTGTGGTTTGCTTCAGCACAGAGATAAATTATGTGGCATAAAATAGAGAATAAGACCTTGAGTAACAATTACAAATTCTAAGGGAGTTAGAAAAGTGCCATAGCATACTATAAACCAGGAATTGACCATTGGACTTAATCAGAAAGCCTAAATCCAAATCCTAACTCTGACAGTTGCTATGTAAACTTGGGCAGGTCCCTTAATTTTTGAGCCTCAATTTCCTCATCTATGAAATTAAGCTGATAATCTAGCTAGCTCTGTTTACCCATACACAGGATTGCAATCAGAATCAAATGAGGATGGATGTGAAAACACTATAGAGTTTTTAATTAATGAAAGACCTGAGAATTGACCTGGGCCTTGAAAAATATGTTATACATGGATAATCAGAAAGGCTGGATAAAAGTGGTCTCAGAGAGGAAATAATTTGAACAGAGAGGAGAGTGAAACTTGGATATAAGAGGACAGAATAGAAACCACCTAATTATAGCAAGGATGTGTTTTGGGAGAATGGGTAAAAAATAGACTCTGTTGGAGAAGGGATGGAGTTGAGGGTAAAATGCCATAATGACTGAATTATAGTAGGATTTAAATTATGGAGCATCTAAAGGCTAGAAGGAAGAATTTGGACTTGATCTGAAAGGGAGTAAGGAACTATTTGGAGATTTTCAGTAGGGAATTATTTTGTGTTTAGAAAGTGAGTGTTTAACTCTTACTCATTTTGATAATCTGCACCTAACAAAGTGCTTGGCCTACAGGTGTTCAGTATTAGCCCAGTTGAAGTCAGTTAATCTGTCAATAGAATGTTGACACATTGAATTGGACACATCTGAGCCTAGAGTTGAAGCTTCTTGTCACCAGCATATTAGTCTGGTTCATCTTTTTCTTTAGCTGTAACAAGGAATGATAATACCTGCCCAGCTAGTGGGTTTATTTAAAACATCAGATGAGATAATGATACTATCATTATCCACAAATACATTAAATGTCTCCTTCATATAAGATGCTGTGTTTAAAAAAAAAAAAGACTAGGGAAACAAAAAAATCTATACATATAAGTGCTTTGAGAAATGTCTTGTGATGAATATTAGTTTGAAATCCACAGTTCTAAGGGATCTGGTAGCAAGTGGATGGTATACAACAGCCAGAAGATCATCTTACTGCTATATTTAGTCCTGGGTTAGGTCCCTATTATTGTCAGGGCCTGTTCTAGCTAGGATCAAGTAGAGGAGAAAACACCAGGTGTGGCAAGGCAGGTAGGTATTTAAGGTCCCCAGGAGTTCTTCCTGTTGGCAGTAGACCTTTTTAGATTTAACCTGTTCTATAGTGAACCTACGTCATCCTGGAGACAGTGTAGAATACTGGTTAAGAAAATAGGTTCTGAATGGCTGAGTTTAAAATACTGCTGTATTACCTTAGCCAAATCATTTAACCTCTGAGCCTCATATGAGAATCATAGGATTGTTTGTGAGAATTAGGTGAGATATTGCATGTAAATTCCTAATAGAGGATCTGGTACACAGTGAATGTCAGCACAATAAATACCAGTTATTGTCTTTATTTTCAAGAACTTCTCAGCTCCTCTCGACTCCATTTTTTGTTACTCCCAAATTTATTTCCCATTTTTCTATCTCTGTCCTACCTCATTCCAGGATATTGAGCCAAATGTGGCCTAATACTATCATTCATCTAAAATACCTGGTTCAGCATTAGCATTAGCATCCACCAAAATCTTAAAATAACTTCTGAATTAAAAATTGTCTTTGAAATAGTTTAAGTACTGTATATATTTTGTTATACTCCAAGTAATTTTTTTTGAAATCAGTTATCTATAATATAATTCATAATATTTTTCTTTATAATTTAGCGTATTTTTCTAGCTTCCTTAAGCATGTTTTACTTTTCTCATATGCATACACATATTGACATATATACATGCATACATATATGTATTTAGTTTTTAATGAAGTATGTGAAAGATGTGTAGAAGAGAATCTTGGGCCCTGAGCTAATTTAATAGATCACAGTGTGGGAGAAGACACAAAGATTCTATGGGAAAATAAAAAACTAAAACCCTTTAGGGGGGCAATTTGATAATATCTATTAATTCCTAAGATGTTTAACTGCCAATTCTGCCTCTAGGTATCCATCCAACAAATATATTCACATGTATGCACAAAGATTGTGTGAAAGCATGCTCATAATGATACTGTATATAATGGTAAAGACTGGAAACAAATGTCCATCAGTAGAGGATAATTTAATAAATTATATACAATTGTAAAATAGAATACTATGCACTCCTTTAAAAGAATGAGGTAAATCTGTATAAACATGGAAAAGTGTCCAGGATATAGTGATAATTGGCGGGGGTGGAGGAGGGAGGAGAGATAGGATAAAAAGCAGAATAATATGTATAATGTAATTCTATGCTTGTGCACATGTGTGTTTCTTAAAGAGCAGCTACAATATATCAGTGTTTCCTTATGCAAGGAAAATTTCTGGAAATATTAACAAGCATCCCTGGGACTAGGATGATGGGGATGAGAAAAATGACTTTTATTTTACCTTTCTGACTTCTGCCAAAAAAGAAAAAGAGTAGTTTTAAGCATGTGTTTAAAGAAATTTCTTTTAATCTTTAAAGAATAGACTGGGGATTAAATGGTTAAATGTTTTGTAAAGTGTGTTGGATGTGAAAAGTGATCTATAAATGCCTATTATTTTTACTAAACAATAGAGTGTGGGGCTTTTGTAACCTGAAGAAAGCAGCATTTCAGCATCTCTTCCTACTAGAGCATATGGTGGTTAAGACATGGGGGATGAATGCCTTAGATTTGCCTCTCATGGAGTTGATATGCATATCTTTTCAGTATTCCCCATTGCTCTTATGGTAGAAAGTTCCATAGAAAGAATTGGAAGGGCTCAGTGACATTGTTTGATCCAGTGTTTAAAAACTATTGTCAGATATTCTTTTAAACAAAACTGTTAGCCACATGGTGATTGCAAAACACGATTGCTCTTAAGAGCTTTTGTTTACAGAGTTTGGTTTATTGTATGAAGAGTGCCTTTGACTGAGTGTAGCAAGATACCTCTTGGTGCTGTCTGGGCAACAAGTTTGAAATTAGGGGTATTATCTTGAGAGTTTTATCCTAGCATTTTACAGATTAACAGGAGACAGAATGTTGTGCTACTCTAGGTAACAGGCTCTTTGTTTTGTAACTCTTTAAAAAGTGTTGGTTTTCTCCCTTTTGACACCCAGGAGATTAATTTACTGTTTATTTCTCTAGATCAAGCCCTTAGAGAAAACAGAAAAATACAAATAGGTCTTCTGATTGGTATAATCATTTTTCTTATGACTAGATATTTAAAAAATAAAGTTATCTGTTAATAATATTATTTCAAGTCTTTAAAAAAAGCAACAAAATTCTACTAAGCACAGAGATCTCACATTACTGGAAGATGGCAATATTGAGTTAATGTAATTAACTGTCTGGCAAACAATAATAGTAAAGACTTCTTGAATGAATTGGTGGTATATAGGGGAAATTTATATGTATTTTAATTTTCATTCATTCACCAAGTTTTCATCCCAAATACAAACAAATACTACTAGCTTTCTGTTATTGGAGGCTGATTGGCCAATTTATGGATGATAATAATAATAAAAATTTGGTGCTGTCCTGTTCACAAAGCACTTAATATATCTTAATAAACCTTTGAGATAAGCATTACCAGCTCTACTTTAAGATTAAAGAAACTAGGGCTGGGACAGATTAAGGTTTGCCATGGACAAAGTAGCTAGAATCTAGGACTTCTGATATCAGATTCGTTGCCATTTTAATGTTGCCCACTGTGGCTATTTTTCAGATTGGTGGGGAAAAACATAGAGGATTATCTCTAGTCCAACATTTTCATTTTCTCAGTGAATCAGCTAAAGTGCACAATAGACTTTAAGATTGCCAGACTTCAGAGTCCCCTTGCTCCCAACACACACACACACACTTTTCTTAATGACCTAAAAAAAAGTACATAGGTCTTATCCCTAGTAAAAGTTTTACCTCAGAGAAACAGCCAAAAGGTAAGATACATGGAAGAGTTAGAGAAGCAAAAAAAATTTTTTAATAAAAACGTTTAAATTTAGTACAGTCATGCACTCTGATCTAAGACTCCTCATCAGAGACTCCAGCTCTCTGATTTTATTCCTGAAGGGCAATCTCCTCAACCTTTCTCTTAGCTGTCTTAAGCTTTAGTGCCATTAAGGCCAAAGAGTAGATTTTTGTGCCAGACACTCTTTTCAGTACTTTATATGTATTAACTTAATTAATCCTCACAATAACTTCATAAATTAGGTAATAATACAGAGCCAGAGATTAAGCAGCTATTTAAAATTCATAGCTAATGGTAGTGTTAGGATTCAAACCCAGCCAATTAATTCCAAGGCCAGAATTTTTTTACTGTTGGGCTGTACTGCTTTGAACTAAATGACTGTTTACCTTAAGTGGATTAAGTTTATTTCTCAGGATCTCCAGATTGGATGAAATTCCTCTCCTGAGGTTCTGGACTCTCCCAAAAACAGATCTTGGGACATTTCTTTAGGGTTTATTATCCCATTTTACAGAGGAAGTTAAGTGATTTGACCAAAATCTCAGTTTATTAAGTAGAATTTAGGTCCTCTGGTTTCTAGCCCAGCTTTTGGTACTATAAATTAACACTGTTTTCTTTTAGTATTGTCAGTTCAAGTGATCCACCCATGTTGAAATTTTGTTAGAATAACAAAATCATCTTCATATCCTTTACTCACATTTCAGGGTCTGTCCTGGACCACAGTAATGTCAGTACACGAGCCTCTGATACTACATGGTTTTACAATGTTTATACCTTATGGAGGGACACATGGAGATAGTAATGGAGATATCTTTTACAGATACAAGAGACATCTATTTAAATATTTTTTAATGTATTAACATACGAATCTACAAAAAATTTAATTTGGTCATAGCCACATATTTCTAAGCCTTGAAATGTTTAGCAAATGACATGACAAAATTCATTTCAAATCTACAAATCTACTAACTCAAGCAAGAATGTAAAGAAATGCAGCAATTTTTCTTCAGGGCCTTTGTGCAGATTTTTTTTTTTTTTTTTTTTTTTTTTAGAGAAAGCCTCTTCTGACTTCATGTGGAGTTGAAAACTCGCATAGTTTATTTCATGCTGGTCAATTTAATTTGGAATCATTTCTGAATTTCTAGATGCTTGGATATAGAGAGCTTGCTCCCTAGAGCCTTGTTTCCTGACAGTGGAGAGTAAAGGATTAAATTGAGCTGAAACTAAATTGATTGACATTTTGACACACTGCAGATTGTGAAAAGAAAAGGAATTTGTTCAACTTTTTAAAACAGATAGTAGTAGAAATAACTATTGCCTCAAAGGCACCCCAGTCTGCAAAGATTTTTTGTTGTTGTTAAAAACCAAGAGGCATGTTCTAGCACTTCCCAATTTTCTATATTACAGCTCAAAATGAGAATTTAACTTTGAAAAGCTTTTGAAAAGGCCTGGATGGGGGTGTTAAAATAGTCTCCTTCATTCGTTGAACAGGCACTGACAGAGGTCTTTTGAGGGGAAACAAAGGGCTGTGCATTTCTGGGGTGTCACTATAGGAGCCTATTTATAAAAGACAAGTAAACATATTTATAAAATCTTTATCTCTAGGGTTTTTAAATGCCAGAGATATGAAGTATTGAAGTGAGTAAGATTTATTTCCCACTGACTTCTTTTTCCAACAGATACAGGTGATTACCATTGTCATCATCTTTCCTAAATGGCATCATTTAGTGTTGACTTCAATAAAATCCTATCTGCTGTGTCATGAAAGGAACTGGACTCACCTTAGCAATACTGTTCTAAACAGCCTGCTGCCTTTTCTTTCTTTTTTTTTTTTTTCTTCTTTTTATTTTTTTGGATCACTGCAGGAGGCTGTAATAAATTACAGCCTGGAAGAAGTTTCAAACTGGCAAGTTTGCCAGATATTTAAAGCAATTTATTTTGGGGTGTATCAGCAGATTTTTTTTCTTACACTTCCATTTGGGTGCCTGCTGACACAGCCTGAATAAATCTTTCAAAATTTTTCCTTCCTAGAGATGGATGAAGATGATGATGCACTGGATTCCAAGGTCCAGACCTTTCATTAACTCTTCACTTACTAACTAGTTCCTTCCTATTACTAAATCTGTAGGAAATTTAGATTCTTTTCCAGAATGAGTTTGCAGTATTTCAAGTCCCTCAGAGCCTTGGCAACAACTTTAAGTTTAATGAAGGATCAACTAACTAAAGAGTGATTCTGGTTTTAGATATAGAATTTATAGTTTA
Source organism: Vicugna pacos (assembly GCF_048564905.1). Taxonomy (NCBI): domain Eukaryota; kingdom Metazoa; phylum Chordata; class Mammalia; order Artiodactyla; family Camelidae; genus Vicugna; species Vicugna pacos. The sequence continues at coordinate 44,839,589 of NC_133002.1, forward strand.
GATTATTTCATTACTAGTATTTTGAAAATTGCCAAACTTCCCAATAGGAAAACATCTGAAAATTTATATAAAACAAAGACATTTCTTCTTGATTCTAGCATATGTTGAATGGTAAAGTGAGTTCTTCCTAATTTTAGTCTCTTTTCTCTTATAATTCTCCTCTAATTTCTCTTAAAATCTTTTTTCATGATCTCTTGTAATAGTGAAGTTGCTTTTTAAAATTATTTTTGGCTCTGGAATTCCTAAGCCAACTTTATATTGATACATATTCTAGTCAAGTATCCAGAAAAGCTAAAAATAGTGATGCCTGAAAATATTGTTCTGATGGGCAAGAGATAAGGGAGCTATCTTTTATTGAGTGCCTGCACCAGGCCAGCCTTTTTTGTAAGCCACTGCTACATAGTGTGTAGGAGAGAGGCAGACAGAAGAGATTCTCATTTTACAAAGAGCTGATCCCTGGTCAGGTTAAAGGCACTGCTCAGTGAGTTGTTAGGAAAATCATAAAGGCTTAAACTCATGAAAGCATCAGGGAATAGGATTTGATGGGGAAAGCCCTAGATCAGGAGTCTAAAACCAGAGTTCCCATCTAGGTGACGTCACTTACAAACGAGGTCATCTGGTTAGAACCTGAATGTTTCCCCATCTGCAAAGTGAGGATAAAATCTTTAGCCCATCTTCCTCGCTAGATTCTTTGGCACAATAGTTCTCAACCATGGCTGCACACTGGAATAACCCTGGGAGCTTTGGAAAATACTGACGTCTAGATCCCAGCCTTAAGGGATTCTGATTTGATTGGTCTAGGGTGCAGCCAGACATTGGGATTTTTTAAAAATCTCTGCAGGTGACTCATATGTGCAGTTAAGGCTGTGACTCCTTGGTTTGAAGGATGGTTAAGAAAGCCCTTTTAACTTTATTTACAAGGGTTAGCAGATGTTACCAACAATGTAGCTAGACCTTTTTCCCATCATAAAACAAACTCTTTTGCTGTAAAAAAAAATCCAAGTAATCTGAATTTTCCCAGCCCTTAGCACATAGGACGCCGTTGTTAAGTATTTGTTGCATTTGTGAACACACGGCCTGGGTTTGAGGTTCATGTATAAAGCCAATTAAGAGGCAGGACCTTTCTGATGAAACATTCCCAAGAAATGCGAGCTTTTCTTGCCCACCACCGTATCGCTTCATTCCTTCATCCTAGCCGAGGAGTCTTGGGGGAACCCATGCTCCCCAGGGCCGGACGCCCGCGGCGGGACCCATCGGGTGCCGGAGCCTCCGGGGCGGGGCACCGGCAGGACCCTCCCGCCGGTTCCGTCAGCCCCGCCCCGCCCAGCCCCGGACGCGGGTTGGGGCGGGCTGCTGGCGGCGCCCGGCCGCCGGGACTCCACAGCCGAGCCTCAGGGCTGCGGCGGCTGCCTCCGCGCGACCCGGCGGGCCCAGTTCGGCCGCCGGGCACCCGCGCTGCCCGCGCCTCCAGTCCGGCGGAACCCAACGCGAGCGCCTCGTGCCCAAACCAGGCAGGGGCCAGGATGCGGAGCTGTGCACCTTGAGCCGGCCCCATGACCCTCAGCACGTTGGCCCGCGAGAGGAAGGCGCCCCCCGTCTGCACCTGCAGCCTCGGTGGTCCCGACATGATCCCCTACTTCTCCGCCGACGCGGTCATCTCGCAGAACGCCATCAACCAGCTGTGAGTGCGCCGCGCGCCCTCCCGCCCTCCGCGAACGCCCGGAAAGTTTGCTCTTCAGCAGCCGCTTTCCCCAGCAGCTGGGAGCAAGCAAGCGAGGGAGGGCGAAATCGCACTCTGCGTGCTTGGAGGTCTTGGGGCGTCCGGGGGCATAGTGGAGTGGAGGCGCAGAGTAATTTTTGGAGGCAGAAAATGTCCTGGGGGTGGGGAGGCGGACAGAAGAATCCTTTCCGAGAGTTTCTGGTAAACTGAGAGAATCTGAAAGTGGGGTCGTCCCTAGGAAGTTGTCTGTGGTGACGGAGTGACAGCCGTGTGGCACTCGGGAGACCCAGCCTGAAAGGCGGTCAGTAGCCTCTGGACCGCCAGCCGGAAAAGCCAGGACTCCCTTGCCGGTCCTGGTGGTGATCAAGCTCCCGTGTTTGTTGTTTTGTTTTCTTGTTTCAGATAAGTTTGCGTGTGATCATGGGTTTCTGTTGCAAGCTCTGCACACAAAGAAAGGCAGTCCATTCTTCACACCCTCTGGTTGTAGTCTGGAATTATTTCAGAAGACTGGATTTCAGTAGTTTAGCTCACTTTCTTTTTTTGTCTCCGCCTGTAGTAGTACGTGCTTACAACCCAAGCCTGCGTGCACACCTTTAATCTCTAAAGTGCAAGATTCAGTTGCATCTTTAAATCATCACTGTTTTTGCGGTCTCTATAGTTTTTGTCCCTCCCTTCCATTGTGGTTTAGCTATTTCTGAGAACTGTGTGCTGAAGCTTGTGGTTAATCTCACCTCACAGTTATAAAGGTCAAAACAGAGGAACTCCCATCTATTCAAGTTGAATTCTTAAACTAGTTGAGTGGTTTAGGGTTACTTTTAGATAGCAACAGTTTGGTCCTCGTAGTATATTAGCACTCATTCAGAGTAACTTCAGGAAGTCACCTACTTCTGTTTTCCCAGACTCCTGGTACATAAGCAACCTCTGTCTCCCTCCCAGGTCAGCCCTGAACAACTTTTTAATTTAATGTCCAACAACTGAAACTTTCCATTATCCCTGATTAAAGGTCCCAAAAATAGCATGTAAAGTAATTTATAGATAATCTTAAATCTACTTTATGATTTTAATTAACAGTTTACTCTCTTACCAAATCAAATTAAACTCATTTGCATTTCAACTTTTTTCCTTTGTGTTAATTACTGGTGGAGTGCCTAAAAAATAGCCCCCCCAAAAAAAGTGATTTTACTGCTCTATATTGTAAACTCTACAGAATTAAATCAACCACTTACTTGCATTTTCTCTTTTTAAAGAAATGGAGTGAATAATCTGCAACTGGATAACCAATCTCAAAATAATGATGTTAACAATACTTTGAAAATAAAAAAGGTAGTTGAAGCAACCCACATTTCCATCAGTGGATACATGGATAAACAGAATGTGGCATATAATACAACCAAATATTATTCAGCCTTAAAAAGGAAGGAAATTCTGACACATGCTACAACATGGAGCAACTTTGAAGACATTATTCAAAGTGAAATAAGCTAGTGACAAACTACAAATACTGTGTGATTCCACTTGTGTGAGGTACCTAGAGTAGTCTGGTTGCCAGGGGTTGGTGGAGGGGAATGAGAGATTTGTGTTTAATAGGTACAGAGTTTCATTTAAGGAAGAAGAAAAAGTTATGCGGATTGATGGTGGTGATGGTTGCACAACAGTGTGAATGCATTTAATGGCAATGAACCATACATACACTTAAAAATGGTTAAAATAGCAAATTTTATGTTACATATATTTAACTACAGTTTAAAAAGATTAAACAAAATTTAAAAGGCAGAGCTTCTAAGCTTTGTGGAGGAAAGGAGTTTGACTCTTGCTTCTTGGTGTAGTCAAGCAAGTACAGATTTCTTTTCCTACTAAATAGTGTCTTTGGGTAAGTCATTTGACTTAAGTTTCTTAAACTGTAAAATGAGGATATGTGGTTCTTACCCCAGAGGATCATAAGAGATTATACATGTGGGAACAATTTACAAACTATAAATGCCTACTCAAAAAAAGAAAATGAGTTAATTGAAATTAAACAGTAGCTAATAGCTGCCATTTATTGACCACTTGTCACTGTGCTTAGAGTTCAACGTATATTGTTATCTCGTTTAATCATCACAGCAACCTTATGAATTAATTTGTTCTATTTACATATATGAAGCTAAGACTTAGAGAAGTTAAGTAATTGCTCAAGGTCATATAGCTAGTAAATGACAAAACTGTCCTTAGACTCCAGATCTGTTTCCTAGGCCAGTGCTCTTGACCACTGTAAAAATGATATTCTGGCTTAGTTGCAAGGTCACTTTTTGAGACTTACAGTCTTAGGAATTATCTTTAACTGCTGACATTGTCACCTTAGTAGTGAGAAACATATTTGCTACACTAAGAGTTCTGCTGCTAAGGTAGACAGCCTTTAAAGAATTTGCAGAATATTTCTCTTTCTTTTTTGTCTCTTGCCACTTTTTTTTTTCTTGGGAGAGCCTTACTAATAGTCACTTCTTCTGAAGTGTATTTTTTAGTATTGCTTTAGCGATCATGTTTATTTAGCATTTATAGTGTTGCCAAGTTCATTTAAGGGTCATCCTGAATAAAACCCTAAACTTTAACTTAAGCATTTTTGGTGCCTAATGCACAAGTTCTTAATTTGGAGTTCTTGGTTACTGAAGCCATAACTTGGCCTCAGAAGGTCAATGAACTCCTTGAGATCATATGAAAATGTTGGATATATAAATATATTTTTTAAAATCAGATTCTCAAAGTAATGTGATCTCATAAAAGGTTAAGAATTTCCTTCCTAAAGGGAAGTATTGTTTCTAAGGCCTGATACTATAAAAACTTAACTGATGTGAGCATTTCCCTGTGGTGCCAGATGTGTAAATAGGAGTGATGAGAGGGAGCAACTAAAAGATAAAGATTTAAAGTCCTTAAGTGTGGAGAGGAGGGGGTACCTTGACACCTAAATACACTTAGTGCAGTGGTTCTCTTGTCCTTGCTGAGGACCCACTCATAAGAGTTTTTTTCCTTTTCTCTTTTGCTACCTCAGATTTGCTCTGGATTTAGAAACTAAGTAAATCATGTAGCAAATCCTATGAGAATTGCATCAGAGTAAAAAGACCACAGTCTTTTGAGATCCTAGGGGCTCTCCTATGGAGAGAGTTAATGACCTTCATAAGATAGCCTTTGGATACCTATTTTGATGATTTTCATTCTAATTTCTTGACTTTAAGCTGTGTTATATATATATAGATGAAATAGAGAATAGATTGCTATTATTGTATTTTATTGGGAATTATATCATTATTAGAGTAAGGTCTCTCCTTGCCGTCACATAAAACTCACCAAATATAGTTATTTTTTACATATTCAGTGAAGAACATTAAGAAGTGCTTGAATTTACTCCATAAAAAAAGAATAGTTACTGTCATAAGTGTTAATCCTACTGGAAAAAAAATGTGAGTGACCCAGAGCATCATCTGATCAAACTTCAGGAGTCTTGGATCAGACTGCTCAAATGATCATGAAAAGTTCCATACCCTTTAAGATTCTACACATGCTTTTTAATACAATAAAAATATGAACTTCTGAAAAATAGGGGAGCCTATGTACTTTTCAGAGAGTCAGCATTCAATCCCTGAGAAGTGAAGTTGCCAAGCAAAGGACGAAGACTTTTCTAGTGTTATTGTTATATGCCAAACAAATAGCTTATTGAGAAATAGGTGACTGTCTTTGTGTCCTGAAAAATTCAGGGAATGATCAAGAATTAGTAGATAAAATGCTGGCAAAGGCTACCATTAAAACAGTGTTTCCGTTATGGAAACCTCTGATCAAAAGTCTTGGAACTTAGATGCTTGAGACATTGCTTGATTTGTTAATAAGGTTACCTAAATCTTTTTATCCTTGACCTAAAAAACTTGTATTTATTTACTTGGTTCCATATATTAATTGGATTTCCTAGCTTCACATCAGTGCTTTCTGAAGCTCAGGCTCAGTAACAGAGGAGCACATTGAGATGATTATCCAAGGTGTACCTTTTCATGAAATTGAAAGGTAGAAATAGTTTTATTTTTGTGTGTTTAATAGCGGTAGTACTAATGCTCTTTCAGCTCTACTCTGTAGTTTCACGTGCTCATCCCTGAACTTAAGCTTGTGCCAGAATCACCTAGATGGCTTATTAAAACACAGACTGCTGCCCACACCCCTAGGGTTTCTGATTCTATAGGTCTGGAGTGGGAGTAGAGAATTTGAATGTTTAACAAGTTCCTAGAGGATGCTGATAATGCTGGCCTAGGGATCCCACCTGGGGGATCACTACCTAAAAGTATTCCTCTGAGGCAGCTTGGGCAGTCATTATCCACGTTTTGTAGAGTAAAACTAAAAAAATCGAAACAGTGAAGTGATTTGCACAGGGGTTACATGATTTGTTACTGGTAGAATTGAAACTAGAACCAGCATTTCCTGTCCCCAAATATAGAGCTCTTAACAATGCTGCACTCAAAGTTCTGATACATATATCTTTGCATATATGTGGGCACATTTCTTTAGATAAAATTCTAGCAGTGGAATTTGTGGATCTGATGATATGTATACATTAAAATTTTGATACATGCTGCCAAATTGCTTTGCAATTTGCTTTGTCTATTTGCTCTTACCAGCTATAAATAAGAGAATATATTTCTCTATGTCTTCACCAACGCTGATAATATTAATAATGATATTAAATAGTAATTAATTTTTTCCTGAGCTCTCACTCTATGGCAGGTATTGTTTTGAAAACTATGCATATTAACTCACTCTCTCTTCTTAACAATTTTGATTTCGGTATTACTCTCAATTACAGATGAGAGACACAGAGATGTTAAGTAACTTGTCTAAGATTACACAGCCAGGGTGCAGAGGCATTCTCATTCCAGGGCCCCTGCTCTTAAACATTTCTCTTTTTACAGTGCCTTTATTGTAGATGTTTAGCATTCTTTTGTGTCTTTATTGGTCTTGCTCATTTTTCTTCTGATTTGCATGTTTGTGCTTCTGACCATTTTTCCATTGGTATTTGTTTTTTCTTTCTGATGGAGTACTCTGTATATTCTGAAATGTGCGAAAAATACCTGTTCCCAGCCTATTGCTTGTCTTGTAACTTCGCATCTTGTATAAAAGCTTTTAATTTTTATGTAGTAAAATCTGTCAGTAATTTCTCTTATGATTTCAGTTTTGTATCTGGCTTTTAAAAACCCTTCCCACCCACTCCTAGGATTATGAAAGTACTCTTGTGTATTTTTCTAGTATGTCTACACTTTTAGAAATTTCACTCTTTAAAACTTTTGGAATTTATCTTTGCAGGCATACCTTGGATATAATGCAGACTCAGTTCTAGACTACCACGATAAAGTGAATATGGCAATAAAGCAAGTCACACAGATTTTTTCGTTACATATAAAAGTTATGTTTACAGAACAGTCTACTAAGTGTCTACAATAGCATTATGACTAAAGTAATAATGTACATACCTTAATTTTAAAATGCTTTATTGCTTAAAGAATGCTAGCCATCATCTCTTACCTTCAGCAAGTCTTGATCTTTTTGGTGGTGGAGGGTTTGAAATACTGTGAGAATTACCAAAATGTAACACAGACACACAAAGCGGGCAAATGCTGTTGAAAAAATGGTGCCAATAGACTTGCCTGACTCGGGGTTGCCACATACTTTAAACTTGTTTTTTTTTTTTTTTGAGTGGTATCTGCAAAGCATGATAGAGTGAAGCACAACAAAACGAGGAATGCCTGTATTTACTGTGTGAGGCAAGGCTCTGACTTTACCTTTCTTCAGATGGACACACTCAGTTATTCCAGTACCATTTACTTAGTCCGTTCTCATTTCACTGATGTGAAATGCTCTCCCTAGGATATATTAAGTCCTGTTGATACATTTTCTTTCACATACCAATACCACACTGATATACTTAATATAGATTTAGTGGACATTTTGATATCTTGTATCATGAGGCATACCTCAGTGTTTTGTTTTGTTTTGTTTTTTTAAAATATCTTACCTACTCTTATTTTCCAGGTAAGTCTTAGAAAGCTTGTCAATTTCAACTTTTAAAACTCCTTTTGGGATTTTTATTGAAATTGTACCAAATTAATTTTGGAGAGAATTAACAGCTTTACAAAATGAGCCTTCCCAGTGAGGAATGTGATCTGTATATCTATTTATTCACTGTTTTTAAAACGTCCTTCATTTAAATTTTACACATTACCTCATAGAGTAATTACACATTTCTTATTAGGTATATTTATGGGTGTTTTATAAAAATTTTTGTTGCTCTTGTGAACAAACTCTTCTTTCCCATGATGTTTTCTAATTAGTCACCGTAGATGTGCAGCAAAACTGCTTCTATATCAGACCACCTTGCTGAACTCTGGGCCTAATATCTAATAGATTACTTAGTTGATTTTCTTAACTTTTCTGGGTGGATGATTACATCATCTATGAGTTTTACCTCTTGAGTATAACTCTTCATTGCTTTGCCTAGGGCTTTAGTATAACGTTAGAGTGGCAATGCTCGTGGTCTTGTTTTCCGTTGTAAAGGAATGCTTCTTATGTTTTGTAAATAGATGCGTTGTGTGCCATAGGTTCTGGCAAAGATCACTTATCAAGTTGAGGGCATTTCCCACTATTCCTAATTTACAAATATTTTTAAATTAGATACAGTTACTGAGTTTTATTGAATGCTTTTTAGACATCTGTTGGAATAACAGTATTTTCCCCCTTTCCTGGTAACATCGTGACATGCTGAGTTGCAAAAGTTGAGTCATCCTTTCACACTGTGTGCACTGTTAACATTGCTGGAATTGGTTTACTAATATTTTTAGATTTTCTCATTCAAATATTTGTTGGCTCTTTGGTGCTATCTTTGTCCAGCTTATGTCTGATTTGTAAAATGATTTAGCTATAGCCTTCCATCTTTTTCTAGCTCTGAAACAGTTCTTTAGCAGAAATGCTGCACTTTAATAGCCTGAAACCAAGAAGTCCTACTCCAAGTGTTACAATTTTATGCAATTGTTTTGCCTTTCAATTTTTAAATTTTCTTCTTCTTATTGAATAAGGGTGTTCTTCATCCATGATACTTTAAAAAATCTGGATATGTCTCTTACAGAAATGGGCAAGCATAATTAGAATAGTTGATAATTCAGTGATTGAAACCAGGCATTCATTTATGACTAAGAGCTTTTTTTTTCTCTCTTTGGTGGGTAAACAGGCTAATAATTTTAAAAGGCATGAGATGTCTCTTTGACTTTAAATCAATTCTGGTTTTGTGTTTGTTCCTGATCCTTGAATAGATAATAAAGCCTTAAAAAGTAAAAATGTTTTTAAGGGTGATCAAATAAGCTTACATCAAGGGAATCAATCTTTTAGGTGTTACAGTCTTCAGATATGAAGGAGAAATTAATGATCCATTGTCAGAGTAAAAGGTACATTTGTGTTTTCATTAGTGTTGATAACTTTGTGTGGCTTTATCCACACTTGTGCTTCTTTGGAATCAGTAGAGCAGAAATTGGCTTGGAACAGAGTGTGGGGAAAAAGCTCTCAACTTTGGCCTTATTGGAAACAAGTTAACTGAAGAGTATATCTGCATAATGAAGATGAACAGGAATGGTGAGGTTGTGATGCACTTAAGTCAAGATTTCTTTGATAAATCTGTAGTGAATTTTTTCCCTAAATTACCATTCTTTGGATTGTGTGCTCGCTCACCTGTAATCACTCCTGAAATTGGGCAATTTCTTTAGTCTTACACTGAGAAACCACTGCCCAAAGCCAAATAATTAAGGATGTTGTCATCCTCTGTCTCCAAGAGCTCTTGGACCTTGGGGTAATAGAGGGGCGAAACAGCTTGCTCATATCTCCTCTTGGGTTTCTCCAGTAAATGTGAGTCTCCTTAATTACCATTTGTGAAATTGCCTTGGGGCTAAAGAAGAGTGGTGTAGATGCTATCACATAATGTTTCTCAATTTCTAAGGTGAAAGCAAAAATAATAATAATAATAATAATAATAATAATAATAATAATAATAATAATAATAATAATAATAATAATAATAATCAGTACCCCTACTACTTTCAGATAAAGTTAGAGTTAGCTTTACATTGTTAGAACGATGCAGAATGTTGCTGCCACTAACATAATTAAGTTTAACTTGAAGAAACGTGCTAATAAAAACATAGAGGCCTTTTTAGGTGTTCCTGTGATTTGGAAAGGGTTTAGCAAATGATTTATAAATAGATTACTAGTACCGCACACCACAGGGCAAATTTGGGCTTACTTCCTTTTTGCAGGTTGTGCAGATTGAGCAACTCTTGTTTTCTGCATTTATCTGTTTTTAGAGGGGTGTGGCCCTTCTTTGAGTAACCTGGGGGATTTGGCATTAGTTTATGTCTGTTAAAGCAATAGAATCCAGATGTTTGAATTACTCTCAAATAAAGAGAAACCTCAGTGTTAACCTGTTCTAAAGTAGGGTTTTTTTAAGTTGTAAAGTCAGTTTTCCAGATGGAGAAGACATCAGTCTTTTTTTTTTTTTTTGATGATGATGATGATAAATGGTTCAAATTGTTGCTTATATTTTTGGGAGAATAATATCTGCCTTATTTCAGGGGACTGTGGAGATCAAATGAGATAGTTAATGAGAAAGAACAATAAAAATTTTAGTTATGATTACATTACTTTTATCATCGATACTGAATGTTTATTGACAAAGATTCACGTGGATTTCCATGATTCATAATAGGATGTTTCAAGCCCTAAGGATTCTAGCTGTGGCCTTTATGTTGCTTGTCTTCTGCGGTGTCTGCATTCTTAAGAGTTTATACCACAGACAGGCCTGTTTACAACCCAGGAACCTTCAACACTTCAACAAAAGGCTGATATGAGATTTATGAGCATCTTGTCTGGGCGTCTCATCTCTGTTGTTCTTTGAGTTTTGTGTCATAAAAGCCAGTTGATCTCCATGAGGATTAAATTGAATGAGAGTGTTTGTGATTTTTCTTCACCGATTTAAAGTAAGTATCGCTTTTAACAGAACCCTCTTAAGAGAGATGCCATTTCTTTGGGACTCTCCTCTGTCCCACGTACCTTTAAATTACTGTGTTTTTCCAAAAGTTAATTTACCCAATTCTCATGAACACCAAAAATTTTAATTTCCTATTATAATATCAGCTTTATTTTTGTGGAGAAATTTAGTTTGAAAAGTTGGGACATGTGTGAATTCTTAATGTAAATTTTTTCTTCCTAGGAGATGAGTGAAATAGATTCAGACAGTGTGTGAAACTGAACTTTTTGAATGTCCCTTTGACCAGATATGGTATAGATCATTCTATCAACCCCACCCCCGTGTTGCTCATCCCTCCCCAATAAAATCTCACATTTAATTCTTAAAGTATCCCATTCCTTAAATATTCTCTGTAAAAATTCTTAAACGGTTTCTTGGGTCACATATTCGGTATCTTACTTGCCGTTTGTTCTTGTGGCTAATGGTAATAACAGTATGGTGTTTGGAATGAAACTGTCCTGAATTCCAGTCAGTTTCACCACCTAAAGCTGTGCAACCTTAAACGTATTCTGTAACCACCATCAGCTTTGTTTCCTCATCAGTAAAATGGAGTTTATAGTGCCTATTAATATTAATTAAATGTAGTTAATTTAATTAAATGTAATGTTTGTAAAGTACTGCAAAGAGTAAGCACTCAGTAAATGGTAGCTCATATTTTTGCTCTTTTGACATGAGCCAAAGTATAGGAGAAGAAATTAGAATCAGAGTGGCATGACAATATGAAGGTAAAAATTCCATTATTTGCATAATTGTCATATCCCGGGCAAAAGGTGGGAGATACAAAGAAATACAAGCCATGGTTCCTGAAGTCAGAATGCTCAGTCTGTTGTGAGATATAAAACAGATCAATAACAGGATAGATAAGAACACAATTTAGCACATGCTGAGTGCCAGATGAATGGTGCAGTTGGTGCTTTAGGTAGAGAACAAAAAGTTATTGTAAATGAGCCAATTAGTAAAGACTTTATGGTAGAATTTGAGCTGGAACTCTGACCTTTATTTCTGGCCCTCTTAAATGTCTTGGTTTATATAAGCAGAGGTAAAGGGTACTTGAGTGGTGAGAGAAAAGGAAAACTAATGTGGCAGATGTTGTGGTCTTATTACAAATATCTACTTTTCAGTGAATGACTGCTATTACTCATATGGTAAGAAGGAGAATCTAGAAAGATTTTTGTGTAGACTGGTAATGTTCTTAAGAAAATAGCTCTGAGCATATTTTGGATATATCACATGGGCAACGTTTTAATCGAATTTTTATCTGACTACACAGCACTGTAACCAGCATTTGCAGACTTGACAGCTTATTTAGGAAGGGTGCCAATTAAACGAGGCTGTTGTTATTGAATCAGTACCAGTGGCTGGAAATACAATGTGAAATCCCCATAGGCAGCGTAAGAACAGAAATCATTAAACTATCTACTAGTGGCTTTATGGTTAAGAAAGAAGGAAAGAAAGGAAGAAAGGAGCACGTTCAAGTAATCCAAAGCAAAACCTCATTCTCTGCTTCCTCCAAATGCTTAACTCTAAGTATTATTACATCAGCACCATGTGCTAGGCAAGGTGGTTTCCTTAGCACAGAGGGCTTGTAATATTTACAGTGGAGTAAGCTGTAAGGAGAAAGGTGTGCTGATTGCTGGTTTTCCTTGTTCTTAATGGCTTGGCTACCAGTTTATTGGACTGGTTGTCAGTTAAAGGCTCATCTTATTTAGCATTTTATAAGCAATGTACAGCTCCTTAGTTTAAACACACATGGAAACCATCCTAGTAGACAGGGGGATCTTTAAGCCTGTAATTATACATCAATTAATAAAGACTAAAAGCTATATAAATGCCATGTTACACCAAGCCTGAATGATAGGTTAATGATGATTGATTCAAAGAAGAGTTACTGCAACTACTAAAAATTTAGCAGATTGTGCCTTATACTCTGCTGCGCTGAGTGAAATGGTAAACTAAGACTGTTTATTTACATTTAGTGATTCTAACTAAATGAATTTAAACCCAGTGTAATTTTTTTTCAAAGTTAAAGAAAAACTGACAATGTAGTTTGGCTAGTGACTGTCTCTCTAACCTAAAGATTGAAAGCTGCTGTTGTTTTCGTCATACTTTATTACTTGCCTCCTTGGAAGTATATACTTAACTATGTCTGTTTAGAACTTCCTTAGTCCTGGCTGTTTATGACTTGGGACCTGTTCACTGCTGTGGCTCTTCTGTGGTCAGTCTCAGTTGTGATAATAGTCCGCTGTGCTCACACTCCTGGAATTCTTTGTTTTGTTACCATTTTAGACACTTGGAGAAATTCTCAGCAAGGTCATTATGCCCTGTTTGTCAGAAAATGATAATGTTATAAGAAAGTTTATTATACTTTTTTTTAATGCTAACATCTAGTCTCTTCCTCAACTAAAATCAAAATCAGCAAATAAACATTGAATACCAATGCTCTTCTTGATGGCAATCTTAGAAATCAGTTTGGGAGAAATTTCCAAATGGAGAATCTCTTTTGCTTTAAAAACCTGTCTACCATTAAAACAAAACAAAACAAAACAAAACCTGTCTACCTTATACACAGTAAAGGTGATAATATCTAATTCTTTACAACCCACTTAGCTTAAAAGTGAACTTGTCCTGGGTGAGTGATTTTTTTTTTTTTAATTGGAACTGGCCTTACTGGTACTTAAAATCAACAAAGCACAAAGTATTGGTTATTTTTTTAATATTGCAGATAATGCATGTTTATTATAGAAAAACCAGAAAGCATTGAGGCATTCCTCCTCTCCCCAAAAAGCATTACTCTTTTCTTGTCTCCCAAAGATACTTACTGTTAATACCACCCAGGCATTTTCTGTGTGTATATATATATTTTTAAAAATAGGATTGTCCTCTATCTTCTGTTTTGTAATCTGATTTTTTTTTTTTTCGCTTAGCATATTGGGAACATCCTGCCATTGTCCTCCAATGTGTTTCTTTCATATCCTTTTTGAGAGTTGTTTGTTTTCCATAGAACTGAATTCTGCCCTATTGTTGCACATTTTGATTGTGTTCAGTTTTTTGCAGTTATAAACAAAGCCTTATTGAATGAATATCCTTGTACCTAAATCCTTGTACATGTCCCTAAAGGAAATACCCTAAAGCTCAATTCTGGGGTTGCTAGACCAAAGGGTATACATATTTCTAGAGCTTTTGATAGAGCAGTTTGCTCACCAGAAATGTTGTACCAGTCTATATTCCCACTAGCAATTTTAGTAATTCATTTTCATATTGTTCTTAAAATAATAAAAAGTAAAATCAAGGTAGATACAACTTTATCCTTCTATTCATCAATTGAATCAATTGGAGACCCAGGAAAGTTGATCCTCATTTGTCTTTCCTATCAGGAATTGCTTTCCTACCCAAGTATTGATGGAAAATATTTTAATTTATAAGCTATTTGAGTAGAACTTATGGAAAGATGAAGTAATAGTACATTGGTAAGGTGAAGAAACTAATTATCTTGAGATGTTGAATATGTATATAGTGTTTGTGAGTTGAAGTTTGCTCCCTGTGTTTTTATTTTATTTTAATATCATCACCATTTTTGACTTAGAGAATTTCAGAGCCAAAAGATAACAGACTTATCTAGGGTCCTGCAGCAAATTACCCTTGAACAATATTTCTTTATTTTTCATTTCAGAAGTGTTACACGTCATTAAGACTTCCCTAAGTACTATCTTACTAAGGATGCTGAAAATTAAAAAGATAATCAAATACATTAGTTTGTTAATGCTTATAACTATACTTAAAAAGTTAGAATTTCCTCATCCTGTTTATAGGAAGCAGTGGGTGTGTTTCTCAAAGTTGAGGAGATAAACTTTTTAGAGAAAAAGTCTTTTAAATTTTTGAAACAAAAGTTTTCATCTTTGAGGCTGTTTGAGTACTGAATATAGAAGATAGGAGAAGAGTGTGTGTGTTTCTTAAAGCTCTTAAAGAATTTACTTTGAATGTCACTAGCAGACCTCAATAGTATCCAGAGGGGCCTCTGGCAGACTTAAAGAAAACAGGATAGAGAAAGGAGTGTTAGAGTGCAGACCACAGTTGCATGCTGGATTCAGTGGTATTGGTTGCCTGCCTCTGTTTGAAACTGAGCTGCTTCCCTAATGAGGGTGTGTGTTTAAATCACGGGCGGAGAAAGTGTTTTCAGGTGAAGTTTCACTTTTGTAGTGGCAGCAGTCCTGGACATACTGCTGGAACACAGAGGATGAGTTCAGCACCTTCTCTTCAGATGATATCTCTGTGCAGAGCTCATCTCTTTTACATAGCAAGCCTTTGTTCACTGGAGAGTGGACCTCTGTGGATCAGCCAGTCCAGCTACTGTCAGAGACGGAAGGTGACTGATAAGGGCTCCAAAGGTTAAAATGGACCATTGTGGGGCCAATTTGGCTTTAAGGGGAAAAGGTATCTTTTTGGCCTGGAGGCATCAAAAACTGAATTGCCTCCTGGGAAATGTTCAGTTCATCAGTTTCAGCCTTTCAGCTTCAATCAAAGAAAAGCCACCAGCTATCCCTCAGTCCACTGGAGCAGGAAAGAAACAAAATGTAATTTAAAGGGTCTGATTTAATTGAACTGGATTGTGTTAGGAATTTCATTTAAGAGATGATCTCTGCGTACTGTGAGATAGCAGATATCAAATCAAAAATTAAAGATAATCCACTATCACTAGGGTCTTTTTTTGGGTTTCAGAATGAAAGCTCAACTAGATGAGATTCAGGTATTTTATTTGCTAGCGTCATCTTTTGGCCTGTTATTAGGATGTGATGGAGCACAAAAATAGGAGAAGCAAATAATATTTGCATTTCTAATTTGGGCTACTGCTTTTTAATTAAATTGGCTTTTACTAAGTATTTTGCTAACCTCAGAATTCATGTACTACAAATATGTGATAACCAACCTGATTAAAAGTCTCTTTGTTAGTGACTATCCTTTAAGTTAGCAGTGGTCCATGTATACAGAGTCACTGAGGTTGTAACTATCATCCTGTCCTCTAATCTAATGGAAAGATTGCGAGCAGAACCAGCTACATAATTAGCAGGGCCCATTGCAAAACGAAAATGTAGGGACCCTCATTCAAAAAGCATTAAGAATTTCAAGACAGCAACAGCAGAGCATTGAACCAAGTGCAAGGCCCTTCCAAGCACTGACCCTGTGCAGCTACACAGATCGCATACCCATGAAGCAGGCCCTGATTGTGAGACATGAAATTAAATAGTCTCTAAGTTAACCATAACTTTGCTACTTATTCATGTATGTCTGTCTGAACCTCTGTTTTCTCTTTCCATTCTATATCTTCCTATTCTTTTTTCCTGTTCTATTCTATCCTCTGACCGAAGTTAGAGATCCTGCAGCAAGAAATGCAAGTATGTATACTTCTGCCTGTAGTCCATGTGAGCACACTCGGGAATAATACTTCCTTTAATTTGGCTGGTGGAACAAACAAGATTAGGATTTTCTTTAAGGAAAGGCAATTAATTGATTTAACTAAAAATACACATTCTGTGTTAAAGGTTAAAAAGTGCTTTCATTATTAATGTGACATTTGATTCAAACAGTTACACTTTTGAGGCAGCATTTCCCCACCTCATTTTATAGATAAGAAAAGTAAGCCTCTGAGAAGTTAAGGGATTTTCTCAAGGTCAGGTAGGTGAAGTTCAGGTCCATCCCTTCTAATGCTGTGCTTTCTCAGTATTATATTCTGCCTCTACAGTTTTGCAAGACCAAGGATTAGGTGACAGAATAACTTGCTTTCTAAAGATTGATCCATTTTACAGAATTTTTTGCCAGCTTTCCAAGAATAACTGCTGGGATATAATTATTAATATTTGCAACAAGTTTTCACTTCTATTATTTCCTGTAACCCTTGCAGATAATCCTTTCTAGTAATATTTTAGGATCATTTTAAAGAAAAGAGACTGAAGTTCAAAGAGATTAAATGATTTATTCAAGTTATTTAATTAATAAGTGCAAGAGCAGTGACTGAAATCCAAGTTTTCTTTCTTTATATTTCATTCTTGTGTACTATATTATATTTGCCTCTAATTAATTTTGTATTTCCGCTTGGTAAATATCTGTTTTTTCCTGTATTGATCACCTGCAATGTTTTAGGCACTGGAAATGCACCAGCGAGTGACCCAAAAAGACCAAGTCTCAGCCCTTAGAACTTACAGCCCAGAATGTAAATAAATTATTGTAAATAATCAGCTAATGATATGGCTATTAAAAAAAAGAAAAGAAAAGAAAAGATAAAGCAGGGCAAAAAGATGGAAAGTAAGCTGGGAGAAGGAAGTGCTACTTTAGAGAAAATGGTCAGGAAACTGATAAATTGTTTGAGCCACAGAAACCGAAGTATAGACATCTGGTGTAAATGTATAAATCAATTTTTAGGTATAACAAATAATCTAAACTAGGTGAGGCCACTGCATTTACGGACATACTAACAATGGATGAGGACTGTTAACTCTTCTAAATAGCCTTTTCATAACAATTACACCTTGCATTGACTCTCTTCTCCCATATAGCATGGATTATGAAATCATCAGATCAAAAAAGGCTTTAAATCCAGTCTTTTCCTTCATGCTCAATCACTTACCATAGAAAGCAATGCTTAAAATATTGGTGATTTTGGATTCCTCACACTGTTAAAATTTTCTAAGTACTTTAATGGCATGGTACATGAAATGGCATGCTCTGGGTAGCTGTAAAAAATTTCTAGAGTAGTCAACAGGTTTAAGAAATGTAAAACCTCATTTGCTGGTCAGATATGACTTTGATGACTATCAAAATCATGTCTATAGCCCCTTAACTGTCCTGAAATTCTATTATATCAAGTGCTGCAGGGCTTCAGTAAGTGAACTTTCACCTACTGCTTGGGAATCTTTACAAACATGTTTATTGTAGAGGGATTTTCAGAAATGAGGAGAGAAGGAAGCAGCATTATGGGACAGGTAAGAGGGTCTTTTCTTAGAATTTGCCTGTTGTGTTCTTTAGCATGGCTTCAAGAGTCCAAAGTATTAATAGAAGACTCTTAGAAAGTCCCTGACGTTATATATTCACTTGAGTTTTTTTGGTTTCGAAGTTAAATCCAATCATCAATCCTTCAGTGTTTGGCTCTTGTTAAAGCTGACTTGTTATCTGCTAAAAAAATGAGGGTGTGATATTGGGGGTGGAGGGGAGCTGTTAATTCCCAGCTGCACATAGTCTCTTTAGGGCAATTACCAGATTCCTTTAATCCAGAGTTTTAGAAGAGAAAATTCATGAATACAATGAAATCATATGCAAAGTGGGTCTATATATGATTGGTACATTTATTTTTCTGCAGGAAAAAGCTGTAACTTTTCATCAGATTCTCAAGAGAATGTAATGACCTTCCTTCCCACCCCAAATTAAGAATTTGGAATAGGCTGTTTTAGGCATTTGACTTAGAAATTAAGTAAAGTCTTTAAGCTGTTTGACCTCACCAGTGAGATTCACTTATTCATTTTTAAACAGTCACTCATGATTTCCCCACAATGAAAGATTTGGAGCTATCGTTTTCTCTCTATTGAGAAGGATTATGCAGCCTTTTGAATTCTTTCTCTCTCTCATAATCTTGGAGTAGATATTCAAAGAATGGTATTTGCTTAAGGAAAACTTGGAATATTACTGTAAAGCCTGTATGTTTGTATTCCTCAGCAAATAGTCACAACCGATGTGGTGAGTGAAAAGAGAAGCAATATTGGGGTAAAGTATTTCTGGTGCTTTGAACTATATCCAGGAAGGCAAAAATGACTTAAAGATGTTACTTTGAAGTAAAAGTTGTGAGAAGAATTAGGAGAATTTCTAAATACATTTAATCCAGATTGTTATTAAATTAATTATAAAGAGCTTGTTAAGAGGTTTGGGGACCACAGCCCTGGCTTAGATATTTAGTGGAATGAGTGTGCTATTTAACTGTTTTGTGCACTGAGGGTCAAGAATTCTCCAATCCATTAAGCCATTCTTTTCTATTAAGACCAATTTCTACAACCTACAATGCATAGTTACACATTTTTAGAAGTGTGAGCGATCAAGTTTTATGTGCCAATTTTGCTTTCTTGCAATCTTCACCTTATTTATTTAGGCCTTAATCCAATGTATCTCTGCTCTGGTAAAAAAAAAAAAGAAAAAGAAAAAGAAAAAAATCTGGGTTTGGCATATAAAGCCTTCACCATTTTTTTCCTTCTAGAGGATTATTTCAGGTTTTCAGTGTTAATTGAGAATATTTAGACATAGTCATTTTTTCATTAAGTAAGGTTTTGATGCAGAGGAAACAGAGAATAAAGTTTTTAAAAATTCACCCTATTTAAAATATTGATCTATTTATGTAGCTTTTAGTTTAGAAGTAAATATTGGAAAATGAATATACAGCTATAGTATATAAACTGTGTGTTTAGTTATTCTCTCTTTGCTGACTATTCTTTCAATATGTCACTGTAGAAATGTTAAAATGTATATGAAGAGAAAAAACAACACTCAAAATGTTGCCTTTTTAGCATTAACCATTAAACAAAAAAATGTAAGCCTCTTCAGTGACACTAAAAAAACTTTGGGACGACATCCAACATCTGCTTATCTTTCCTGCTATGGAAATGTTCATAATTGCAATATGCAATTTCCTTTGAATGAAGATAAACAGATTTCTATTTGTCATACTTATGTTTCAGAAGTATGTTTACTGAATTCTTCAAATGTATTTAATTTTTTTCCCCTGACAGTTGAGGAGGTACCAAAACCATCTGATTGTCATTGGGGTTTTCTTAGCTTTCTCTTGAGGCTAGTGTGTTTTTCTTTAAGATATTTTCCTCAGACTTTCTTTTGATTCCAGATTTGGGGGCCCCTAATATGGGACATATATCCACCCAACCGAGTTCCCCCATTATCTGCATTACCATGTCCTTGACTCAGTTCAATGCAATCTTTATTATAAAATCCATGTTCCATAAGCTTTTTTGTTTTTTAGTACACAAGTCAGTTTTGTCCCTATTTGGTTCTTCCTTTGCTAGATAATGGGTCCAAGAGGCTGTCAGCCAGGCACTTCTGGAGGACTCTACCAGTCAGACCCTGGTATATTTGATATCATGCTGATTCTCGAGTTGAAAACCTATTTGTTCCAGTTCCCAGGAGACCAAACTGCTGAACATTTTAGTTTGTTGACCTAGGCTGCTCTTTGTCTCTGGCTAAGGCATGGCAGGCAGTCCTGGCAAGTGAGTTACGAAAGAGCTTCACTGCTTTGCTTTAGTCATGACTGCGCTGGAGTTGTGTATGGTAGGTAGAGATTATTCTGTGCATACTAGGGAGTATAATCTATTCAGAATAAAATAAAATTGAGCATTGGTTGTTTTGTTGGTTGCCAAGGAGTGCTTCTGTACATTTTTTTGTTAGTGTCTTTCCCTCTCCGCAATAACCTGACTGTTGTGATCCTAAGTCTAGGACTGAGTCTCCTATCTTTAATGAGTTATGCATACCTTGTCTAAATATAGCGAGGTGTAGACTTGGCTAACAGGGAAAGAGACAGTAGAATGACCTTAGCTGGTCTTCATTACTAGTGTTACAATTATATTTAAAGAAATAGGGACAGTATTCTATTCTAGTTCATATAGATGGAGACACTTTTTCCAGCTGCTCAGCTTCCTTGGGTAAAAAGTTTTGTGCACTAAAGCAAAAAATTGTTTTAAAAACTAAAGTGAATCACTTCAGAAAGAAGCCAAGAGTTCATTCCATTTGAAAACATGCTTACAGGGTGGTTTCTTTTTCTATTTCATTGACCAGAAGTTAACATGTATTTAGAATTTAAGAGGTAAAGCCTAAGCTTCATGTACTTTAGAATAATAACTTGCGTTCATATAATCATGGTACTTGCTACTTGTTAGAATACTTGCACAAATTGTTGTTGACTGAGAAGAATGGATATTTGATCCCTAAGCATGTGAGACAGGGTGGATATAACTAACCCTGTTTTACAGATGGAGAAACTCAGTTAAAGAGAGGTAAAAATTGACTTTTTAGAGAGTGAAATGAATCAGTAATATGGCCAGTGCAGGTGATTTCAGTAGACACCACCCTTTGGGTCAGGCGGCCAACTTTCACCCTCTTTTATGAGTATAAAACTACCCAGGCAGCCTTTCCATCTCTTTTTTAATTGATCAACACTGGGGTGGGGGAGGGATGGGAGTCTATTTGCAGAAAAATTTTCTAGTGGAAGCTGGAATCCAGTGAACAAATTAACCATTTGGTTACTGAATAGAAACCTATAGGATCTAACATCACATTTGCAGAGGTATCCAGCCCACTGTGACATAACCTTTAGGGGCATTCTTTGAGCATTCTCTCTTCTACTGTGAAAAACCTAGTTGATATTTTTGGTTGTTCAATACCATAGAAATACATTGATCTCATCTTGAGCTAATGGGTTGCTTTTAAGGTTTCTAGTAGTAATCTCCTAAAAATCACAAAATTTAAATTTATGATACTGTCTGAGGAAATTGAGATCCAGTTGTCTCACACCGTATTATACAGTTCATCAGTGACAGAGCAAGAACTCTAGGTCACCTGACTTTCAGTTCCATGCTTTTTCCTCTCTACATGTTTCCCTGCAGCAGGTGAGATACTAACCTTCTCTTCTGTAAATAGGGAATCTGCCTAAAGTGCTAAAACTGACTCTAAAGCGTCCAGCCTTCAGTCAAGGGGATTAGAAAACCCTGGTCAGTTTAGTTTTGGCCAACTGTGCAACTCCTGCCTCCCTCAAGTCGATGAAAACGTGATCTGAGAACGTGAAGTCTATTCGTAGACAGGTTTGATACAGCCACCTCATCACATTTTTCATCATAATTCACTCTAACATCTTGTTTATGGTTATGATCCCGCTTATAGAAGAGAAATAACAAGCAGAGTCAGTTGCCTGTTAATAACATGGCAACTTTACTGTGATTTAGGAATATTCCCCAGATTTACTACAGTCCTTTCCTCTGGGTAGCCTTTAGTTCATCTTTAAGATAAGTTCTTTTTAAATTCTCCAGCAGCTGTGTTTACACAACTACTGATTTTAGAAGTGGGGAAATTGTCTATGAGAATTGTCTTCTCATAGTCTTTAATAATGGGTGATTTAATTTAGCTGAGACAGCCAAAGAAATTTAGCATTACCAACTTAGTATTACTTCTTAGCATTACTTCTTCACTGGTGTCCTATTCTAATATGGTACAGATGAATTTGTAAAATTCACTTGCCTTCTTTTGATTGAAGTTGGCTTCAGGTTTCTGATTCATGTTTTGCTTGTTACTCTGTTCAGACAACTAACCTTGTTTTTCTCTATGATTGGTTTAAAATGGTGGTTTCAGAACTTAGCTGCATTATCTCTCACTTAACTTGAGCCCTGACTATATCATCAGTATATTGTCATATCCGTTGAATATGGGATTAGGAAGGAGGGAAGTCCTTTGTGTAAAAGCATTCTCCTCAGCTGTTCTTCCTTGATGCTGGAAGTTTGGTGCCTGGCAGGAAATGATATAGACATGTGTGATAACAAAGTGACATGAGGAAGAATTGCCTGTAAGATTCCCTGGCTTGTCTAGGATGATAGGCTGTCTGGATGGCAGATAGATTAAGGCAAATTTGATCTCCAAATCTGAGATAAAGTTCAGGAGGAAGTTGAGATGGTGGGGGAAGAGGGGAACCTATTTTGAGAAAAGTTAGGACAAAAGCAGGTGGTATGAAAGTTAATAGTGATGTAAACAGACTTTTTTTTTTACCCTTCTAGATAAGAGTTTGTAAAGCTTTGGGATTTGTTAAAGGATCTGTCTGAAGAATCAGGCGGTGCAAAGAAAAAGACATTCTTTGATTGTAAGGAATTGACCCATATCAAATCTTTTTCTCTCTTAGATTTTTTCCTACAATTTGAATTTCCTTATGGAGTAAATTTTGCGTCTGTACCAGAAAGTAAACTCAACAAATATCCCTAAGATACTCATCTTCTCTTTATTCTCATTAGCTCAGATCAGTCCACCTTGCTCTCTTTCTTGCCTGAGACACTGTAGTAACATCTATCTGTCTATTTCTAAATCTCAACCCCTTCCAATCCATTATCCATACTGTAGTTGGAGGAATCTTTATGGAATTGCAGGCTTTGGATCTCTGTTATCCTCAGGGTAAAGTCCAAATTCTTTAGTAAGTCATATAATACCCTTCAGATCTATGACGTACTTTTCTCTCCCCATATTTATTACAGCCCTACCTCTTATTCCTTCACCATGCAGTAAGATTATATTAGCAGTTGGATAGCTTTATCCTAACAATTTATGTAAACCTACAGATTTTTAGCTCCATTGTCACGTTAGCAGTAAGGGGAGTTTATATAGGACCCAAAAGAGGCTTCTATGCCTAAACAAGAGGTTTCTAAAATCTTTTTTAGTCAACTCACCCACAAGGCAGATGTAGGACAGTAACCCATACAGCACACTCAACTTCCCAGAAAAGGGAAGTTCAAGACAGAACACCAGGTAGAACTTTGTAAGAACTTGGCAAGTAAATCGAAAGTTCTTTTGAGAGTACAAGTTCCCTGATTGCATCAGGCATGATTGAAGGCGGCAAACAAGAACAAGTAAGGCAACCTCTCCCTGCGGTCTTTACTGCAGACATAGAGGCTCACACACACTATGTACATGCAAACACCAGAGAAGAGATTTTACGGTGACTTTTATACTTTATTGTGCTTGAGTCTTCAGCATCATTTCTATTGTCATTTTCAAATCACATTTATTGAATACTCTGTACATGGTGTTAGACTGGGCACTATATAAAGCACTGTGAATGCACCCTCCCTTCACTGCCTTACGTGGAAAAGCAAATAGTATAGACCTAGAAATATCCATCTCATTTAAACAGAAGTAAAGTTAGCATACACCAAAGCAAGGTGGAAGGACAAATGAACAAGTGTATTATCTTTGCTTTTACATGAATTTTTCCGTACATGATGAGCATTTTTATTTGGAATTGGAACATGAAGGCGGGAGTAGGGCAGCTTGCTTCCCATCAGGATTTTTTTCCCCCATCAGGTTTTTACACAGTAGGTTGTGCCCCATCTCTTCTACCACAGAGCTCTCTGCAAAGAGCTGGCTGGTACTTCTGGCAGAGAACCTCAGTCACTTGAGTGGAGGCGTGTGGGCAGCTTGAGTCCTTGTTTGAGTAGTAGACATTGCTGATGGCAAAGCATTTTGGGCAGAGAGGTGGTTTATAAATGAGGAACTTAATCTAAGAAACTGTGTTTCTTAGCCCTAAGGTTCCAGTTGTTGGTTTCTTCATAGCTTGCTTTCTCTCAGACCCCACCCATCACTTTGGAGATCTTGTTGACGACAGCTTTACTTTTGCAAGTCTCATACAAAGGCAGATGTCTCTGAAAATGTGGCTTACGCAAAACATCTGTGTGCCTGACTCTGTTCCCACGGTGTGTTTTCCTGTCCTGCCCACTGACCCCCTCCTCCTTGCTTTTTTCTGGGTCCTTTTTAAAAATTGAAAACACAGTAT
Source organism: Vicugna pacos (assembly GCF_048564905.1). Taxonomy (NCBI): domain Eukaryota; kingdom Metazoa; phylum Chordata; class Mammalia; order Artiodactyla; family Camelidae; genus Vicugna; species Vicugna pacos. The sequence continues at coordinate 44,863,952 of NC_133002.1, forward strand.
AACAATCATTAAAAAGAAATTTGCAAAAAGAGAAAAAAATCACCCACACTGCCACCATCCTTATTAGTACTTATTAATACATTTCCAGCCCTGCCATATTACCTTCCCATTCTTTATGTGCATAGCTTTTGCCTGGTGTGTCCTTTCTCTTAAGCAGAAGTTCAGATACTTTGTCATTCAGCTGCTTCCCTGTTTGTTTGCTTCCTGATCCTGGCATCATCTTTTGGGTTTTGGTCTTGAGTTACCGAAAAGGCATTGCAGGTTATCAGCATTTTGTCAGTGAGTCCTCCTCCTTTTATTTTCCTTTCCTAGATCCAAGTATTCTGGTTTTTAGAGTACAGCTGAGATCCAGCCTTTATTTTTAAAAGTAAGATGTACATGTGTGTAGGATTTTTAATTTTCTTAATATTTAAAAACTGGTGCTTTAAAGTACTTTCAAGATACATTGCTGTGCCCACTCCAGGGCAGCCTCATTTAGAAGGGAAAAAAAAATCTGCAAGGTAGAAATATTGATTTGCTGCATAAAATATACTTACTAAAATGTTAAGATAAGGATATAAAAATAGAAATGAATATATATATTTCTTTACCATGGTACATGAAAGGAAAGGAAATACATAGGAAAAGTAAAAGCAAGGCAAATAGTAAACATAAATTAGTCCATATATCAGTATTTATAGTAAATATAAATAAATATCAATTCATACAGCCCCCTAAAAAATAAAAAAAAACTACACTGTTAAGAATATTTTTAGCCATCTTCCTTTTAGAAACCGTGGTCTCCTGTACTTAGGTATTTAAAGGGTAGACCTCTGTGTGTAGGGTCCCCAGAGGACTAAGGAAGTCTGCAAGACTTAAATACAGCCTCGCTAGCTGTGTATTGCCATGTGAGAAGATAAAAGATACTCCTCAGGATTGCAGCTTTCCTTCTAATCATTGTGTGAAAAATTTGCCTTTGGCAGTTAAAATCATTTCCTTTTGTTCTTTATGTTTTGCTATGTCCTGAATTGCTACCTGGGGTAGTTTCAGGACCCAGCTCACCAGTACCTGAAAACGCCTTGACAGCAGGTGTGGGATTGTTCTCCAGCATCTGTTCCTCCACTGAAGCAGATATGTGATGATTTACCTTTCTTTCCTCCAACACATTTAAAACACACATGAAATTTAAATTTACTCTTGGGTCATTTTGATTTGAATATTTTCCCCTTTTTCCAAATCCTAACTAAAATGTTTGGAATTCTCATTGCTTCACATTGCACACTAGAGTATTGCTAAATACTGCCGTGTGATCTCTTTGTCCCTAGCCCTCTGATTTCTTATGAATGCTACCTGAAAAATAGGAGAGAAAGTGCTGTGGGTCATTGCTTTTTCATAAATGTATCTAAAAATGTGCATTTAGTGAATTTGAAAAATAAACTATTAAACATTAGATCAGGCATCAGGAAAGCTCAGTAAATTAAATTTGCAAGAAACTGTGGGGTAAATTTTTCATCTATATTGGTGGTGCAATTCTGTGATGATTCTGTAAGAGGGAAGACAGTAGGAAACAAGGACATCAGGTTGGTTAAAAACCATGAGCTGATTAAGGCCTGTAACTGCCTGCCACTTAACTTTCTCTTCCCTTTTCTTTGACAGCTCCTTAAATTGTCCTTTGAACTTTGCCTTTTGCTATTAGTTTTTCTTTTCTCTTCCTTCTCATCCACTTCCTGCTCCTGCTCCTTCTTCATAGTCACTAGCATTACTATTTTACAAAAGTTAACTGCTTTTGTAATTGTCAGAACCCAAGCACTGGCAACAGTGTTCCACTTGGATTTCATTGCACATTAGTATAGGGCCAAGAGGATCTGTAACATGCATTAAAATTACAAAAATAAGGATTTGCCCAAGGACTTTTAAAAGTCACACAGTGCCGTGATAGTAAAGAAAACCAGGCAGTAGGTTTAAAAGAGAGTCAGCATTCTTTGCCATACCTTTCTCTGTTCCTCTTTGTTTGATTGTTTGAGAATTAGTATCTTTAAGGGACTTTTAAGAGTGCATGTTGGCAAATTAGTTATTTTCTTAGCTTAATAAGGTAGAGAAAACTATAGAAGAAATCAAGATTAGACAAGGAAAGTAGATAGACTAATGTTTTACAGATTGGGTTAAATTTTTGTGGCTAGTATATTTTGAGGATTACTTGTAAGGCTGCAGTAAAGTAGCAGTGAACTAATTCAATTTAAAACAAAAAGCAAAACAGAAAACCTCGGTTTTTCTGATATGTGAGAATTCTTTCTTAGAATCCTGTGGGTACCTTCGTGGGCAGGCTACAGTGGGACTGCATTGTACAAAACAGGCGAAGAAGTCAGACTGCTAAAGGAGCCATGGAGCGGAGTTTCAAAACACAAAACAACTTGCAAATAGGCCAGAATGTGATCCCAGCCTTGTCATGCTGATTGTGTAATTGGTAAGCTTAGGCAAGTTACCCTCAAAACCTTTGTTTCTTCATCTGTGAAATGGAAAGAATAACTTCTGCTGGTGGAGTTACTGCGAGATAGTAATTGTAAAGCACCACCACCATGTCTGGTGGGTACACAACAAATGATAATTACAACATCTTTAAGTTTACTTCGTAGTGCTCAGAGCCAGCGCCTTACCACTTCCACCATCACACAGTTCTCAAAGAGAACATTTTGATGGCCATGCCATTGTACCAGAAAGTTTGTGAAATAAATGTAAAGTTGTCACCATTATTATCAACAAACAACAGCTCTTCAGTAGACAGCTGATTGCATGGTCTGGGGCTGTGGTGATAAATCTGAGCTGGAGAACCAACTTGGGAGTTGAGGTAGCCAGGCCTCCATGATATTCCCAGTGATTCTTGCCTCCCAGTTTGTACTGTGTAGTTTCCTCCTACATTGAATAGGGCTGACCTGTATAACTAATAGGATGTTGCAGAAATTATAATGTGTTTCTTCCAAGGTTAAGTCATGAAACACTGCACTTCTGCCTTGTTCACTCTGGGATTACTTACTGAGGAGAAAGATATGTCATAAGGTCACTCAGGTAAGCCACTGAAGGAATTGGCAGAGAACTGAGGCTTTCTGTCAGTAGCCACGTAAGGGAGCAATCTTGAAAGCAAGTTATCCAGCCCCAGTGTAGGCTTTAGATGACTGCATTCTCATAAGAGACCCTGAGCCAGAACCACCCAGCGAGGCTGCTCCTGGATTCTTAACCCACAGATACTGTACAAGATAATAAATGTTTTTTGTTGTTTTAGGCTTCTAAGTTTTAGGGTAATTTGTTATCTATCAGTAGATAATTAGTCAGGAGTCATCCCTTATAGCATAGGGTGGCCGTGAGAGTAGATGAAGTCATCCAGAAGGGTACATAGGAAGCAAGAAGAGGAATGATGAGGAAATCATAGAAGACAACATATTTAAGAGGTTTGCAAAAGAATAGGAGGCCACAAATGAAATTATGAAGAAATAGTCAGAAACATAGGAGGAATATTAAGAAAGTGAGAGTATTACTAAGAAGGTGAAAGAGAGGGAGAGATAAATTAGGAGGTCGGGATTTGCAGATACTACTATATATAAAACAGGTAAACAACAAGAACCTACTGTACAGCACAGGGAACTATATTCAATATCTTGTAATAACTATAATGAAAAAGAATATGAAGAGAGAGAGATGTAACTGAATCACCTTGCTATACACCAGAAACTAACACAACATTGTAAATTGACTATACTTCAATAAACCAACTGTAAATAAATAAAACTCAAAAAAAAAAAAAGATGTACCGAGTGGATTCAGTGTCTTTTCTAAGTGGAGGAAGTTCTCAAAAAGGAGAGAGTGACTTGCTAGTGCACATCAAGGCTCCAGGTGCTAAATGAAGAGCAGAAACTGGTGTTAAGCTAGGACCAAAGGATCTTTGTCCTTTGGATTTATCACTTGGGAAATCATTGGCAAACTTAGGAAGAAGTTTCAGAGGTGGATAAGAACAAGAAGGCAGTGGGTAGGAAAAAATGACTGGCAAGGGAAGAAAATGGGGACAACAAGTGTAGACTCCCTCGTAAAGAATTTCATAATAAAGGAAGAGAACTTAGAAGGGAACACAAGATCAAGTAAGGGTTCTGTTTTAAGGATGTGAAAGAACAGACCTGAACATATTTCTGGACTGAGGAGGAGCAGTCACTAGAGAGAAGGGTGACTAACAGAAAACTCGCAAACACGGGAATGGGGTCAAGGACACGGGTAAAAGAACTGACTTCTGACAGCTGGATGCATCATTCTCTCAAACTGTAGAAAGGAGATAGGTCTATAGATGAGGGGAAGTAATTGAGAGAAATCATACCCACTAGCCTTCTTTGTGTTGAGGCTGTAGAAGACCAGGTTAACTATGGAGAGTTGAAGGAAGGAGGAACTGCGATGGGACTTGAGGAGAGATGGGAGGGTTTGGATTAGGCAGGGAAGGGAATGGGGCTGGGGCTGTCTGGAGGTGTTAACTATCCAGCTGAGTCAACTCAGTGTTGTTGCTGTCATCTCTGTCATCTCTTTCACCGAGACCATGGGGGTGCGGTGGCATCCAGAGGCATGGTTTCATAATCTCCTTAAGCACTGGGCTGCCTTTCTTTCACTTATTCAACATGTATTTATTGCACATCCACTTAGTGTCAGGCACTGTGCTAGACAGTAGAGAGAGAACATTAAATAAGGCGGTTGTTCCGACTCAAGGAGCTTGCTGCTCGTACAAATAATAATAAATAAATCATCAAATAATACTGTCACTTTAAGCTGTAGTTAATATTATGAAGGGAATTTAGGAACAAAGACAACAGATTGTAGGGAAACTAGTTAGGAAATAGGTCATGGGACTACGTTGGTTAGGGAAGGAGGAAACGCCAAAAAAGAGGCTGATGGTTTGGAAAAAAAACTGAGGACTCAAGGGACTGGAGTTTCTATCAGGTTGAAGAGAGTAAACACCTGAGGGTCACAAGAGAGGGGGTTATAGTCAGAAAGTGGGAGTTTGGTTTCTGAAATCAAGTCTGTGGAAATCTGGTGCCTTCCAAAGGGACTCTGGGAATTAGAAGTCTAAATGGAGTCCAGGTGAAGGTCTTTGAAGATCAGGGGGATGAGAAATGTGGGGGCAAAGCTGTTGGACATTCATCTATGTGAACAATGGGATCTCTTAAGATTGTAGTAGAAATCAGGGTGAAAAGAGAAAATCGAGCAAGATAAGGAGTAAATTAAAGATAGTGACAAGGATGTCAGAAGGTGACAGAAGTGAAGAATAGATGGCCTGAGACTCATAAGAGGCTTTGCGTATGGGTGAAAAAGAAATGGTCTGAAAGCAGGGGTTGACATTTTGGCAAAATGCTTAAAAACCCAACTTGCATTCCTTCTGCAGGTGTGTTTTAAATACCTGGAAAGGCATTTGTTGAATCATGCAAATGAGGTGATATTTTAAAAGCTGAACAGTTTTTCTGAGTTAATCTCCTTTTTGTTTTGTTTATTACCACCAACTATTTGAAATTCGGTGGTAAGTAATGTTAGTCATGTCTCTTCATGATCAGTACAAACAGCATTTTTAATACTGAGAAAGAACTCTTTAGGTCGTTTACTTTTAGGTCCAGATAACTTTTAAGCTTTACTTTTTTGAAAGAAAAGTTTTAAGTGTAGAGTTCAGGGCCACGGGACTGAGAAGTTTTATTAATTCAGCCTGTAAAGGAAATGGACTCCTTTCAGCTGAGGCGATTTCTCCCCTGTCGTCAGGAGGACTAGGGTCAGTTGTGTTGGGAAGCGCCTAAAACCAGCTCCTTTCATAGTTGGGGGGGAGGAGGTTGTTTGTTTTTATTTTTCTGAGGATGGGTGGGTGGGGTATTTGGAGAGGAGGCTGAGACTTGCTAGGGCAGCTGCAGAGACTAGAAGGCAGCAGTGGTGTCATGAGAGCATCTGGCCTCTGAATCTTAGCTCAAACTCAGCAGTGTTTGGGGGCCAGACTGCTAATTTAATTCCAGTAGTGGTGGCTACCTGGAGGAACTGGAGAGTGTGGGTGATCTTCTAAAAGGTATTCAAAAATTAAAATGATTTTACATCTGTGCTGGTCTCACAAAATGTGCTGAATTAGGCCTCCCTACTACCAGTTGGAGCCATGACCTAGACCTTCTTTGAGGGCCCTCCAGCTTCCACTTTTTATTATTTGGTAGTTCTTTTAAGACCCAAACCAAAAGCTAAACACTGTAAACCCCTGAAAGGAGGTCAAGTAGGTATGTGACCAGTGTCTAGAAAGAAGCATGGTTGGTCTCAGAGAAGACTGCAGAGGAACCAAGGGCTGGGCAGGCATCCACATCTTTTCCTGTGTGAACTTTCTTGCCCTCCTGCCTAGGCCTCATCGTCTTTCTAACTTCGTGTTTTAGGCATCTAGTTTTTTGATATTTTCTTAAAGCATTGTTTGATATGCAACAGACATACTAAAGGAAAAAGAAGCAACTTTAAAAAACAGCATGAAAGTATTTGCCTCATGGGAGTATGTCTAAATCTTGCCCCTACTCAGACCTGAACTTTGTCTTCAGGATACTATGAAGAATAGAACAAATATCACACCAGGCTTTGTCATGAAATCCTGCCTTTGTTCTCTTTAAATGAACTGACCAGATGTGTTTTAACTGCTGGTTGCTTCAGATTATTAGGTCAGCAAATATGTCCTGTTACGGTAACCTCTAACTTAAGATAAAGGGTTAAAATGCCACCCTGAGTTTCAGATGACATGGACCTTAGTCTGTGCTCCACTACTATCTAGCTGAGTGACTTGGGGCAAGTCATTCCATTCTCTGAACTTCAGAGGATATGTTAGATTCTCTGTTGCAAGATCAGAAATGAATTTTAACAATCTTAAACAAAATATTTGTTAGAAGGATATCAGAGCTTACCAAATGGATGAAAAAGCTACAAGACCAAACAGAGAACCGGCAGAAGCCAAGGACATTCAAGGAAAGCCAGGGATAGACCATTCTATTACCTTACCACTCTCCCCATGGTAAATGTGACCATTCCCCACTATCCCTACTCCCTTGGTCACTTGCCTGAGATTCAGGGGGTAGTTTCCAACTGTCCAGGCCTAAACCACATGCCAGCTTCCTGCAAGGTCTCTTGCAGTTCCAGAGTTACAGGGCCACCAAGACTGAGCACATCTGGGGAGATTCCCCAGAAGGAGACCAGGGTGAATGTTCCAAATGAACAAAAGGAATTTTCTGGGGATTTTTTTTTCCCTCCCAATTTGTAGTCTATTGGGAAAGTACCAGGAAAATTAGTCCTGATGGAATTTGTCTTTCAGCCTTGAACAAACAGACCTGTTTCATTTTCCTTCTTAGATTGTAAACAAGTAGGAAAGGGGAAAAAATAGCTACATCTAAGGGTAGTTGTGCTGGACATTGTGCAACAGAATTTAAATGAAAGATTAGCTGAAACTAAAATGGTCTTACAGTTGTAGTTAATGAGTAAGAAAGGGAACACTAAGCTCCTCCCCACTTTGCCAGTGATTGGTTTACTAATGTACCCCAGCCTCTGCTTGTCTGTGGATAGAGAAATAATCCTCTGCTAGCATTCATAGGCACGGGTCTGGGAGTTTATGCCCTGGGGGAGAGGGTCCCAGCTATCCATTGCCATTCTAATATTGCCACTTGAATGTATGGCCATGGGTGGCAGGGATGGATTGGGGGAATGTTTAGTTACAGAGGATAGTACATACGTCTGGGTTTGGATTTGCTCCCATCGTAATCTAAATCCCTTTAGGATTAAGGAGTCCACCTTTTCTCACTACCTGGAAGTGTGCTTTTGAATTTTGCAGCCATGTTTCGTATATCAAGGCACAGTGACTTTGTCCTTCCTATTTTTGGGATTTGGCCAGGACTTTTTCAGTAGGCACTAGTATTGATAGCTCTGTAGTCTTTTGGCCTCTAGTCTGATATTTGAAACTTTTTGTTATGAAACTCTCTTTCTATGTGAGGTAGTGACACTAAGTGGGGACACGAATTCCTTTCCACTTAATGGGATTGACAGAGCTGCCCTAGTACCTTGAATCTGAAGATTAGACAACTAAATAAGCAGAGAAAGTTTATCAGGAGAGAGTGTTGTTATGAAGGTGGAATTTTATTTAAAGGTTTCCCATAAATGAATATTCTTCAAGATAAAAAATATAACAGTTCAGAGGGGGAGGGTATAGCTAAAGTGGTAGAGTACGTGCTTAGCATACATAAGGTCCTGGGTTCAATCCCCAGTACCTCCTCCAAAAATAAATAAATAAGTAAACTTAATTACCTCCCTCCCCCAAAATAAATTTTTATAATTTTAAAAATAAATAAAAATTTTTAAAATGTAACAGTTCAAATTATGTGTAATTTGAATTTTACATAAATGCCAAGTAGCTCACTTTGTGCAGTTATATTATGTACAATCAATATTACACAATAATTTACCTGTAAGTTTTGGCTTCAGGCAGAAATGCCAAACAAACTCAAGAATTTGGCATTACAAACATTATAAACATGAAAATCTACTTTCTTCATTTTATGTAATACTTTTATAAAAGTATTACACCTAGTTTCTGAAACTTGATTTCCCACAGTAAATGATTCATTTCTTCATGTGTGTTACATGTAAAACAGAAGAATGTCCAACTAACATGTAGCAGTTTGGCCAGGTGTGTCGTTGCTTTGTTTTGCTTCCTTGGCCTTCCTGCTGGTCATGGATGATCACCCTGGCCACATTCCTCAAAGATTATTCTAACTTCAGAGCAGTTAAGTATTTTCTTCCCTTAGTTGACCTTTTCCTCTACACTTTGCCTGAGAAGAAACTGCCAGTTAACAGATTTCATGCTTTAGAAAGTGCTTTTGATCAGAGGGGTTGGCACAGAGTGCTTCCCGAAATTATTTAAAGCAGAGTACTCTTTTCCTCCATTATTGAGACTAAAACACTCCTGTCATTCCCAGTTCTTTTTCCTGCTGTCCAGCCCATCTGGATTCATCTCTCGGCCAGATGTTCTTCATTCCCCTCAGTAAAGTCTTTCTGTTTATGGCCTTGATAGAGGGAACAAAAAAGGAGTGAGACGGGTTGAGATCTGAATAGTCCTTTTCTTTGCGGTCTGATTCAGTCCTTTTCTGTCACTCCTGTCTCTCCTCTTAAATTCTATTCTGTTGAAAAGTTCTATAGGGAAGACATTGCATTTCATCTTCCATAAACTATATCATAAAACTAGAACAGCATAGTAGAGAGTGATTCAGAGCACGAACTTTCTAGTCAGGCCTTGGTTTGAATCCTCGCTCAGAGGATTGCTAGCTAGCTTGTATGATCTTAGACAGATAATTTACAATCTCTGAGCCCCTCAGTCTCTTACATGTAAATTAGGGGAAAAAATAGTACCTACTTTATAGGATGTTGTGAAGATTAAATGAAATAATGTGAAGTGCTTAGCTCAGTGCCTGGTGTACAGCTGGCATCTGCTCAAGTTAGCTATTATTAGCTCATTTCACATGTTAAACTAGGGATAACTTTCCGTTTGTTGAACAAGTGATCTTTCGGCAAGAGAGGAGTTGATGTTCAGTTGTATTCTGAGAAAGACTGGGGAACTTCACTGTCACTGTGTTAGAAAGATGACCCTATAAGTGTCATTTCCTTATCAAGCAGCTAATTACTCTCCATCTTTAGATCCAGAGAGTGTTCTTTATCTTGTGTTTTCCTTAATATGGGGATTCTTAGGTCCTTTGGGGTTTGTTTTTAACCTGGGCATCTGCAGTCACATACAGATGGCTCCTTAGAATTTACGGGAACAGTCTTCTTCCTGGGCCAGACTCTAGAGAGCTGGTCAGTTCAGAAAACGTGTAAAAGTTTTCACCTGCCTTTCTAAATTTTAAATTAGAGGCCAACTCTATGTTGATTGAGTCTTTAGACAGTTGCTTCAGAAAAACTAATATTTACATAAATGAATCTCTTGCTATTCTAGCAAGATATACTAAGCCTTTACCTTACACTAAAGTACAGGTGATAAAGTTTACATATTATTTTTCTTCATATGCAAATAAAGCATTTAATTTTCAAGTTGAATTTGGTCCTCCCAAACTCTGGTGGTTGTGATTTTTATTTTATTTTTTCACTTCCATGCCACCGTGCTGCTATGCCATCTTTGATGATATTTATAGAGCTTTGACTTTTTTGCAGTGATGAAAAGGGATTTTTGTAATTAGCCACGCTTTTCATTCTTGATCCCCTTGTGACCAAGAGGTTATGCCACTTTTGTGATAACTGGGGAGTCATAATCTGAGGTCACAGAATAAAGAGGATTGAGTGTACCACCCAGAGTGTGTCTGCCATGACTCTCTGGGGGCCTGCACTCCACCTAGTAGGGAAGTCTCCTGACCCAGCTGGATCTGCTGTGCATTTTGTTCTATCAGAAAATTTTATTGAGATTTGCATAAATGATTCAAGTAGAAAGGCATCTTTTCCCTTATACCATATGTGAGTTTGACCCCTGGTCTTTCTTTTACAATCAGGAATTTTCCAGGTAGCTTTGAGTTAACCAAGGGCCCTTGTCCTTCGCACCAACCCTCCCCTTGTGAAATCACTACATACTTTTTAAAGAACACACACTTAAATATGCTTTAAAGCATAAGCAACAAATGTATCTAAGAACAATATTACAGCACTCTAAAACCCAGAAAGTTCATGTATTTGTCAAAGAGAAACTACCTTTTTCTCACAAAAGGAATAACTGAAGTAAGCCCTCAACAAATAGACTTCTTTTGTAGATGTAAAGACCACTTTGTTTACTGGAAACCAAAGTGCCCACAGCTGTAACTTTCTTGGTGATAGGTAGACTATTTCGCCTTTATTTTTTAAGTATTTTCATTTAGTAAAGCAGACAGTTGCTGTGTTGGCAGAAGCGTGAATTTCATTTCCTGTCTGTGGTGTACCCCACTCATCCTGTCTCTCAGACATTTTGTCTTAGGTTGTTCCCGTAATGTGAGTGAAACACAGTGACCCACAGCAGGGTGACACGTGCGTACCACGAATGTAACAAGAGACCAGACTTGTGCAACAGGCCACAAGAGCACAACACTTTATTTAAAGATGAAAACAAAACAGGGGCAGCCCCTCCCAGCCAGCATGCAGACTTAAAGTGGCCTCTGTGGATTCTTATGTGTGTTTTTAGGAGACATGTTCCAGTCTGTTTGGCAAGTTACCTCAAAGGTCTGTCAGCTTCACGTCACATGATTAAAGGATAAATCTGAGTCAAGGACTGACAGCAGTGCAGAGAATGTTTAGTTCCGATTGCCAATTAATGTATTGTCAAACATTTGTATTTTACAGTTCAGTAATCTGCTACGTATATTGAATTCTATAACAGTAATTTTTTTTTAACCTGTGAGATGACAGAATTTCTGTTTTCTTGTCCTAAACTACAATTCCTGCTACAGTGATGGGTCAGATAAAATAGTGTGGGAAAAACTCTGGGATGAATTCATTCATCCATCAAATATCTATCAATCACCTAATATGTGCTTGGCACTATTTACAGTGTTATAGATACAATGCTGAGCAAAATTCAGTCTTGTTCTTCGTGCAGCTTATATTCTATTATAGGGAGATAACCCCATCAAGTATGCAAGTGAATAAATATAATTTTAGTGTATGGTAAATATCCCAAAGGAAACAAAACAGAACAACAGGATAGAGTATGATTGGGATGGGGAAAGAGGTGGACAGGCCAAGAGGAAAGTGTCCCAGGTAGAAAACAAAAACACAAAGGCCCTGAGAAGGGGCCTGAAATAAAGAATAAACAGAAAGAAGGCCAGTGCAACGAGGTAATAGTAAATAAAGGGGGAGATGGTATAAGACCAGAGAAGTAACCTCCTACCAGATGTTACAGGGCCTCAAAGTCCAAGCTAAGGACTTCAGCTTTCATTTATACATACAAAGAAAAGCTGTTGAATAGTTTTAAGCAGAGAAGTGATATTATATGCTATATAACTCTATATTTTAGAGCACTCTGGTTGCTGTTTGGTAAGTGGATAGTAGCAATGCCAAAGTATTTGCAGACAGACCAGTTTAGAGGTTTTTTGCTGATATAATGTCTGGGATTAGTTTCACTTCAGGGACAATGCAAAAGAGATGAAAATACAGGAGAAACAAGATTGGCCATGAATTAAAGCTGAAACTTAGGAGAACATCAGAGTTCATTACATTTTTTCCCTCTACTTTTGTGTATGTTTGAAATTTTCTGTAATAAAATGCTTTTAAAATCTTATTTTATTTGGGGGGGAGGTTATTAGGCTTATTTATCTATTTATTTATTTTTAATTTAATGGAGGTACTGGGGATCAAACCCATGACCTCATGCATGCTAAGTATGCACTCTACCTCTGAGCTATTCCCTCCTTCCAAAAAAAAAAAATTCTTAATAGTAGTCTTTGTGAAAAACAGTGGTGTCATGGACCATAGTCAGAGTGGTAATGGAGATAAGTAGGCAGATTCAAGATATATTTGAAAGTAAATCTCATAGGTCTTGCTGATGGATTAGATATATATTGTTGGAGGGAAATAGAAAAACCAGTGACGACGGTTATATGTTTGTCCTGAACAACTTGGGTGGATGAGGCTAAGGATTAGGTAGTACTGAAGAGCATATTCACAATCTTTGAACCCTTCATTATGTGTTTCTAAACTTTGCCATTAGTGATTTAAAAATTCTATCCTTTTTGGTTTCTGTCGATAACCGTAAAAGGCTTAGTCTGTTGATATTATGTGATAGACATAATTTCTGTTTTCTCTGGATATCCACTAGTAATTGTATTTTGAATAGCCTGTATCCTGAGCAGTAATTCTCCATATCTGTTGAGCCATCATTCACATGAAAGATGGTGTTAACCTGGAGGGCAAACTCCGTGGGTTAAACACATTTCCTGGGCACTACTCCTTTTCAGTGCATGTGGAAATGCAAGTTTGTGAAAGTAAAATTTTGAGCAACACTTTAGTGTGATGTGTGTGTATTTTATAAATAAATCTTTTTTGCAAGCTTTGGATCTATTATTGGTAGCTAAGTATAGCAACATATTTCACATCTGATTAGAACTCTGTTGAAATGCCATTATTGACAACCATAGATCTATTATTAGATCTATCACTTATTAAATTAATATTTATTAAGGGCACCACCCTAAGAAGCTTCTTATTATTGTTGACTCCTCACAACAACCTCATTTATTTACCTGTTTTATAGATAAAGAAATTTAGGCCCCCTCAAAATTCACTCAGGTAAGAAGTAGCAGAGCCAGGATTCAAACCCAGGCAGTCTGGTTCCGGAGGCTTTACCCTTTTGTTTCCAGAGCCTTCACTCTTAATTGCTACCATGTAATGTGTATAGAATATTATAAGCTATTTCAGACAAATTATCTATAGTAGACAGGACTGTGTGAGTAACCAGAGTCCCTTTTGATTTTATTTTTACTTTATCACATGAGGTTGGAACTTTAGAAGAGGGAAGAGAAGATAATCCCAAAGGGGTCTCTATCTAACTCTTTGATTTTATTGATTCATTTGTTTGTTTAGTTATTTTTCCTTTTTCCTTACAGCATCAGCGAGAGCTTTCTAACTGTCAAAGGTGCTGCGCTTTTTCTACCACGAGGAAATGGCTCATCCACACCAAGAATCAGCCACAGACGCAACAAGCATGCAGGTAAAGTTCCACATATTCCGTTCCTTTCTTAGTTTCTTTGCCTTTTGTTTTGTTCTAAAAGGCTAACTAGCTCATCCCCATTTCTCCAAGAGTTCTGTAGTAGTGAAAAAAAAGTATTGTACTATGCTGTGATCACTTTTCTTTCATCCTCACAGACGATTTTTCTGGCACTTAACAGAATGTCTTATACAGGTAGTAGATGTTTGATAAATTTTTGTTGGAAAAATAAGGTACAAATATACTCTAATGAAGTCATGTGAGTTCCCGATTAAGGTTTTGATAATCAGCTAAAAGATGGTCACATGTTCCCTCAGATCCTATGCAAAATCACCTAACCAAAGATTATGTTTCTTTTTTCTGTCTGCTCTCTAGTGATGTTATGAGAAGAAGGATATGGTATATTACTAACATAAATAAATTCAGTGTCACTATTGTGATAACGAATTATATCACATGTTGAAATACTAGTTCTTAAATGCCAGAGTCTAGTTCTTGATTGTCACACTAAAAAGACTGGAAAATTTAAATCAGAGGACTTTTGTAGACACAAGGAGTCATCAAATAAATGTTCACTTAGGAATGGGTATAATACTCTGATTATGAAATAACCTGCTAATAATATTCTGTACCTAATTCCAACGTGAGGCTTTTTTCACTGCAGATCGAAGCAACTCTCAGACACCGGCTGGGTGTCCTATAGCTCAACTCAGTTCTGACACTGTCTACCTAGAAATAGCATCAGATTTCCCAGGTTAAGGGCTCAGTAGTATAAGACCATCCCCTCTCCCCCGACATCAGATGCCAATGACAAGTCCAGGTTGTCTGTAGATTAGAGGTTCCAGTGCCCCTTTCCTTCGGTTTGTTTAATGTGCTAGAGCAGCTCACAGAACTCAGAGAAACATTTTATTTACTGGATTACTGGTTTATTATAAAAGGATATACAACTCAAGAACAGCCAGATGGAAGAGATGCTTAGGGCAAGGTATGTGGGAAGGGGTATGGAGTGTCTGTGCCCTCCCCGAGTGTGCTCCCTCCCAAAATCTCCACATGTTCACCAATCTGGGAGCACTCTGAACCCTGTCCTTTGGGGATTTTATGGAAGCTTCCTTGAATTAGCATGGTTAATTTAAATTATTGTCTTTTGGCAGTCAGTTCACCCTCCAGCTCCTCTCCCCTCCCCAGAGAAGAAAGTTCCAACCCTCTGATTACATGGTTGGTTCCTCTGGCAACCAGCCCCCATCCTTAGGTGCTGTCCTAGAGTCAGGTCATTAATATAACAAAAGACACTTTCATTGCTCTCATCACTTGAGAAATTCCAAGGGTTTTAAGAGCTCTGTGCCAGGAACTGGACAAAGACCAAATATATATTTCTTATTATAAATCACAATATCACACCCACTAACAGTAGTATATGCATTTATATTTCCATAGATAATATGGATTTCTCTAAAGTCAGGTGCATCTGTACTGATGAGGTTAAGAAAGAACTGGAGAAAGTATGTCTAGGGAAAGAGATCTCCAGGTATAGGACAGCTGCAGTTTGGGAAGATAATCAGCCTTATGCCTCTCTTCTAACAGTAAGCCTAATTTGTGTCATTTTGGGGAAAAAATAAAAGTCAACCTGAGGACAGTAATTAGAGAAATCCTGATCAATTCTATGCAAAGAGTGTTTGCTTGTTGTTCAAAATGTACCACTTTGATGATGTGTGTTACCTCCAAGAATGGAAGAATTTGGAATTACTAGGAAGAAAACAAAGAAGACTGTAAACCTTGAGTGTGTGGGTGAAAGCCAGAAATACTGGATCCCATTGAGCCAGTAGTTGAGTTTAGCTCCAGTCCAGATAATCTTAGCTATTTTAGTGGCTGCCCTACTTTTTGTTTGGGCCTTCATCTAGTTGCAAATGTAGCAGCTCAGAATTATAATCCATCTCATTGGACGTTTTTATCCTCCTACCAAAACTCTCCAGCTGTGGAAAATTTATTAAAGAATCAGAGGGAAAAGCTCTTTTGAAAATTATGCTCTGGATTACATTTTCTAAAAACCTTCCTCTTCAGTGCCAACCACCAAGGTTGAGGGGACAGTTCCCCCCAAAATTTGAATGCACAGAGGAAGTAGACCAGCTGAGCTTTGTGTTTCTGTTTGGTGCGGGTATTTATCACTTACAGTAAAAAGAAGACAAAATATTGATTTAACTCCAGCTTGTCTAAATGAGATGTTAGGCAGATTGCTCTGTGGTGTGTGACGGTTAAGTGGGGTCAGTGGTTTTTAAAGCTCCTAGCCCTGGCTGGTCTTTTTCTTTGGTCAGACTTCCACACTCTGCTGCCACCCAGGTTTCTACTTGACCTTGTTCACTTAGCTTTCTCTATACCAAAAAGAAAAGTAGGTTTAGCACAAACTGAATGGACTTGATTCGTGATCCAGACCAGCAGAGAAGAGGCAGCATGAGTATAAATGCAGCTAGCTAACAGGGGAGGTGGGTATAGCTCAGTGGTAGAGTGTGTGCCTAGCATGCACATGGCCCTGAGTTCAATCCCCAGGACCTCCATTATGGGAAAATATACAAATAGAAATCTAATCATCTCCCCCAAAATAAAAAAATAAATAAATGCAGCTAACAAAGCTAGGTCTTCACATAAGCTGGAGTTCCCTTGGCTCAGCTGGCAGGAACTGAAAGATGATGGCAGAATTGAGAACAAACCAAGGACTTAACTCTAACTGTATTTTCTTATGCATGTTTCTTGAACTAGTTAGAGTTTTATCTGGGCTTCATTAAAAAATACCCAGGTGCTTTTTTGTAATCAAAAAGTGATATTATGCATGAATGTCTGCTAACATTTTAAAAGGAAACAAGAAAAGTTTTTAAAATCAAACTGAAATCTAAAACTTAACTACTAGCAGTGAAGTAGTGGGGGAAAAAAATGTTGGGGAAGGATCTTAATGGTACGGGTATATTGCCTCTATTAGTCTCTTCGAAGACCGGTAGGAAATACCCAGTTTGCTCATGGCAATTCTTTTCACCACTAACAAAGCTTACCGAGCGTCCACATACCCAACTTTCATAAGAAGTCTTACTGCAGGGGTAGGGCTCCCTGGCTTTTGTCGGACCTTCTAAGAAGCCATCTGGATCTCTGAACCAGTTGTGCTTGGAGTGGGGACTCAGGATTACTGTTGGCCCAGAAATGGTTCTCCTCTAGAAATTCTCCATCCTAAAAATCCTTTTCTCAGGTTATTTGTCCTGATTAAATGAAAGGAACTCTAATTTTTAAAAAACCTCAGCTGCTTACCTCAGTTGTAATTTGTAACTGTAGTCACTCTTCATTGTTTATACCTAACACTTTGTCTCCTCACACTGGTTCTTTTTTTTTTTTTTGACAGCTTTATTGACATATAGTTCAAATACCATATGATTCACCAATTTATCCATTTAACTTGTACATACATTTCAGTGAATTATTTAGTATATTCAGAGTTGTGCAACCTTCATCGCAATCTAATTTTAGAACATTTTCGTCACCCCCAGAAGAAACCCAGTCCCCATTACCAGTCACTCCCTCTATCCCTGACCTTCCCTCCTAGTCCTAAACAATCACTCGTCTACTTTCTGTCTCTATACATTTGCCTGTTCCGGGTGTTTCATGTAAGTGAAACCATATAAGCAATCTTTTGAGACAGGCACCTTTCACTTGAGACATGGCCCCTTTAAAGGCTCATCCATTTATACTGTTATGTTATGCAGCAGTACTTTATTCCTTTTTAAGACCAAATAATATTCCAGTATATGGATCACATTTTATTTACCCATTCATCAGTTGGTAGACATTTGAGTTTTTTCCATTTAGGGGCTAGTATAAATAATGCTGCTATGAACATTTGTGTGCAAGTTTTTGTGTAGACATGTTTTCATTTCTCTTGGATTAATGACTATGAACCTGCACTGGTTCTTGCACATGAGACTTAGATTCTCTCTCTGGGTTTGAAGAATAGCAGAATGGACCTCACCAAACATAATGATTCCTCTTTTTAATTTTGAAAGTTGAAAGATTCTGCAATAATGGAATTGGTTAGAAACTAGCAGTAAAATGGAAAAGAAAAAAAAAGGGAAGAAAACTATTCTTGAAGAGAAGGGAAAAAAGCAAAGACTTCCCAACTTGCTGACCTTGTAGACAAGCACACTTGTTTGCCAGCCTACTTCTTCCTCTCTCCACTTCTTGCACATATCAGTATTTCATCGTATAATTAACAACTATGAAGTTACCTAGAGGAAAATTATGAATGTGGATTCCAAGACCAAAGTGAGAACAGGTTACACTAGCGTCCATGATTATGCGACTATGTCAGTCACTTTAGATTCCTGAGAAAGGGCTGGACCTGCCTGAATGGGCAGGAATGAAGTTTTATTTGTTCCCTGATTGTCATCATCATGACAGCACATTATCTAATTATCTCCCACTAGCCAAAGCTTCAGATTTCCTCGTACAGAATAGGGAATATGAGGAAGTCTATAATAGTTTAAAACAAGGAAATTTCAACTTAGTTTTATAGATGTATAAAAACAAGTGAAGACTGAAGTAATGATTGGCCACTTTAAAGCACCGAATAATATGTTCACTAGAATATATACACCTTGGATTCTGCTATATTTAATTACTGTCATTTTAATATCAGCTACTAATATGAAAATCATTTTAAGCTGTTGACACTATTCTAGGGGGAATCTAAAAACCTTCTTAGATTAAGTGCAACTGAAGATTACAGTTACAGAAATGGGAAAAGCAAAATGGTTAGCTTCTTGAAAGTGAGGGATAATTCTAACACTGCATACCATACATGCCATTTTCAAGATTCCCTTGATGCTACCTCTGCTGGGCCTGAAAGCACAGCCAGTGCTGCCTCTGCCCAGCAGATTCACCATCGCTCTCAACATCGGTCAGTACAAAACTGTGATTGGTTTCAAGTGCACCTGCCGTAGGAAAAACATAAAGCAAAGTTTAATGTAGTATAGACTTAAAAGTGAATGTACAGAAATGCAATCTGCCATTCATAGTAAGACCCTCACTCAATTTCTATGTCTAATTAGAGTCCTTTAGTGAACCAGAACCTTTTACACAAGTTATTAGGGCAGAAGGAATCCTCTCTGTTGATATTACAATGGAGAATAATTATTCTTTGTTTTATAAATTTCACTAGGTGATCTCCAACAGCATCTCCAAGCAATGTTCATATTACTCCGCCCAGAAGACAACATCAGGCTGGTAAGTTAGTGATATTATAACTCTCTTCCTCGAAAGACATTATTAAACAGTTATTTCTTTATGTCCCAACACACTGCTGAGAACTATGTGGAATAGAAAAGAAGAATGGCATGTCCCCATCATCAAAGAACTTAGAATGTATTTGGGGATGTGGCTAATCTGAAGTGATATGAAATAATTTGATGGTTCAAGACTTGATGAGTGCCAGTTTGTAGGTTATTGACCATAATACCAACTCAAATTCAGAAAAAAAGAAAACTTGGAGACTTGACCCTGTTGAGGAAGAGCTCGAGCAGGGTCTTGAAAGATGCTGAGATTTAGATTGGCAGATAGAAAGAAGACGGTCATTCTAGATGAGGGCATGACTGACGCAAAAGCACACATAAGAAGAACAAGGAGGGAGTAAAGTGGCCAAGGATTATGCTGGTCTCAGAGTCAGGAGACGTGGGCTTAGAGACAGTCATGTGATGTTGGACAAGTTCCTTAGCCTGTCTTTGCCTGCCTACCTATCTCTTTTCTACCTCTCACAGTTGAGAGAATCAAATGGACATTAAAGCATATTGAAGAATGTAAAATGCTGCCTAAATGTGGGAATTATTGTTACTGTAGGGAAGGTAAAATACAAGGAAACAAGGCAGACAAATAGGGACTTAATGCTCCAAACTAGAGATCTCACACTAGCGGCCCATAGGCCAGAGATGTTTTGTTTAGACTACACAGTGGTGGTGGTGGTGGTGGTTTTAAATCTGAGCCAGAATTTTAAAGTTGGGTGATTTCACATAAAAATCCTGACTTGAGGCTCTTCTTCAAAAACCAAAAATTCTGGGAGTACCTTATTCTTACAGAGCAAAACTTGGCTAGACTTGGTGGAGAGAGGGCATTGGCGTGGCCTGGGTTCCTAATTTACTGTAATCCCTATGTATCCTGTTGTCTCCTGCATGCTAAAGCCAAATGTCACCATCTGTCATCACTACTTCACTATTTTATAGTAGAAAATCTCATAAAAGTAGGAAGACGAAAGTGAGATGAGTATGTTTCTTTGTGAAAAGTGAGAAGTATTTCTACCAATTTAGTGGTCACACGGCTACTTCACTCATTGACATTCCCTATCTGACCCTTTAGGATTTGAGATGGTACCTCTGCCTCTTCAGTAACCAGTAGTGAAGCATTTCAGGTTTTTGAGCTAACGAATTACATTTTAGAAAATATTTAAGAAAGATTCCTCAGAAGCTAACACAGAATAGAGGGGAAGAGGCAGCACTCTTAAATCAGGAAGCCTGCTGGGTAGTTATTGCCTTAATTCAGGTGTGTGATGATGGGCCCTACTGGGCTAAGGTGATTAACTTGGAAACTGTCCTTAATGTATCTGTGGAAATCCAAATAGTTGATCTCTACTTTCTGTTCAGGAAGAGAATGAGTAGGATACAAGAATGACTGTGGAAAGTTGGTGATCAGGCCTCTGAACTGTGTGGTAATTACTGATTCATCATTCATTTAATCCTTCTCTCTGTTTAAATTCTCTCATTTTTTTTCTCTTGAATGCTGCCTCTGTGGCCTTCCTGACATGGCCACTAATTTTTGTTGAAAAACTCATTATGAAATTTAAAGGAATTGAAATAAGATACCCTTCCATAGTTCTTTTATACCCTAGTCCTAAAGTAGCATACACTTATATAAATCTTGTCTGTATTTCTTAGTATACTTCTATCTTAAACACTTCTTTGTAAGTGAAAAAAGTGGGATGCTGTTCTTACAGCATTAATATTCTAAAGCAGTGATGTTCAAACTTTACAGTATGTCAGAATCACCTGCAGATCTTTGTTAAACTGCCACTTGCTGGACTCTAACTGAAGGGTTTGATTTGGAGAGGGTGAGGCAGTGATAATTTACATTTTTAGCAAGTTTCCAAGTGATGCTGATGCTGCTGGTCCAGGAGTCACACTTTGAGAACAGCGCCTCTCAAAACCCATAGTAATGGTCACTTGCACATTCTAGATGTCCAGTAGAAATAGTTCCCCCAAAACTGTGTGGTTTGGTAGAGCTAAAGCTAAGGTCTGTCACTCACTTTATCTTTTTCTTGTTGATAAACGTCCAGAGTTTGGATTGGACCTCTAAATGTTCAAGTAATATTAACCACAAGAGACTTAGGAGAACATAAAGGAGCAGTTAGGAAGGCAGAATTGGCAGTTAAATTTTTTCTTTCCTGCTAAAACATGCAGCTTCAGCTGCTTTACATTTATAAAATATAAATTCAAAAAAGTAACTGATGCCTTTGAATTAATTCAGAGTTCAAGTGACAAGCCATTTTACAGTTGTTTTGAATTGTTACAAACACATAGTCATTATGTTTCAGATTATTGAGTGAGTCATCTTCAAGAAAATGAGTGAATACATTGTGTGACTTTGAACAAATTAGCACTTTTCTAACTGAAAGGAGCATTTGTAAACTCAAAGCAAAGCCTTTTGTTTTGAGTTAAATTTGGAATGCTGAAACTCTTATCCTGGGGATTGTGCATAAGGTTAAAAGTTTGATAGTCAACTGAAAGCCCTGTCTTTATTTTTTTTAATAGCCCAACAACAAATAGAGGCACTAAATCCCACATTTTGCTTTAGCATTGAAAATAGGACTAAACGAATTTTTCCTCCAGGGAAGCTCTGCATTGCAAAAACAGTCTTGAGCATTAACTTTAGTTCTTAGGAAAACCATGGCTGATAAAATGAGGACAGTGGTTTTACAGCACTCTTGCACATTATCAAAGGCCCATTTAATTTAAAAAAAAAAAAAGACTGGGAAATTAAGAACTTTCCTAAAACTTAATGTAACTTCAACTAATGTTCTTAACTGGGTGAGGTGCTGGTAAGGTACTAAGAGATGTTTTTGAGTAATTTGCAGGAGAGTGTAAGAAAATGAGGAGTTCTTTGGTTTTGTTATAGTACATTGGTTGTTTGGTTTTTTTTTTCCAAAAAGAAAGTGGGTTTATTTTTTTTTTGAAATAGTACAGAAAGGCATAAAGAATAAAGTAAAACTTACTCTGTATCCTATACTCCAGAAAAACCATTCTTACTATTTGGATAAGTATCCTTCTAGTCTTGTGTGTGTGTTTAAGAATACGTGTCCAATTCTCTGAGATCTGCTCTTACCAAAGTGGATCAGTGATGAAAATAGCCAAATCTGAGCATAAAACCTTGCCTTCTACCTAATGCATGGTATCTGTAGTTCTGAGAAGCAAAAGCATAATTTAAAACAGTAAGGGCTCCTGTGTAGGGTGTGTGCTTGTAAAGGTGTCAGTGGATCACTGAAGACTTGTCAGTGGTTGAATGAGATTGGGGGTGGGGGGACGGGGTTGTATGTGTATGAAAGGCTAGTCAATTCTGAGCAATGTTGAAAAGGTTTTACCACTGACCTTTATAACTATGAAGGTCTCGACACCAGATCTGAGCCCAGAAAGGAGAGGAGAAAAAAAAGTCTGTCATGTAAGAGTGTCTTTTTCTTCTTTTTTTCTTTTTCCTTTTTTAACAAAAATAAGATAAAAAATATAAATGTTGTTTTATAAGCTGCTTCTGTCATACTTTATTGTATGTATCCTTCTGTATCAGTAAATGAATCTGTTTTTAATGGCTACACAGATATAAGCCATAGGGTTTTTTTATTTTTTAAGAATTTCGTAGAGATTAAAAATGGTAATAAAATCCAGAGACTCCCTCAAGCTCTGTTTCTTTTGAAGACAGTGTTCTTTAGGTTATTAATGTCACATCTGAAGTCCATTTTAATTTTAGATAATGACTTTGCTTTGTTCTTTTGGCTAGAATTTAATATTTACATTCTTTTGAAACCTTTCTCTCTGATGGGCTGGGTGAGCTGCCTGTCTAGACGTTGGACCTTTATAATGTGACTTCCCTGAGCATAAACATTGCGTGCAGGGGCCTGATGTGAGACTCTTGGTGGAAAGAAATTAAAGACAAAGGTGCAGTGTAGACTTAAGAAGGAGTATTTCCTGATGTTGGATGATGCCGAGGAGAGAAGTTATTATATCAGACAGTGTTTGTGAACCACTCATAATGAGATTTAAGCATTTAAGTACAGAAAGTTTTAACATCATTCTTTGATAGGTGAGTTTTGCAAACAGGTTGGGTTTTTCTCTTTCAGAAGTAAAGCTGAGGCAGGAGATGACTTCTCAGGCCTACGTCAGTCCTAGGATTGCTGGGTCCAGTTCACCTGAAACTTGTGTTAGGATTCCAAAGTTAGCAATCGATGGGGTTTCTTGGACTAATTTTCTCAGTTCCTAGTGCTGCCAAGTTTTAAAACCCAAAATATTATTTTATTTGGACAATTAAAATAAACTTCAGTAGTGTCCTTTTCAGTGAGAACTTCAGTTAATCAAATTCATCTGAATCATTGTCTTAGTCCAGTCATCTCTTCCATGTAAGTTCTGCAAACTGAGGAAACAGAAATTGCTGCCAATTCTGATATTAAGGTATTATGAACAAGCTACCATTTTAAATTATATTTCTCTGATTGGCTTAATGAATTAAATTCAATTGTTAGCTTTTGTTCATCTTCTCCCCAACAAATGAGTAAAATAAACCTCAAATCAGCGTGAGTTGTAAATTTTTCTTTATGCTGTGGCTCTTACATTTTTATTTAGTTCCCTAATCTAGAATCTTGACAGAATTTTGAAGCCTCAGGTCCATCCCCTGGCATTGCAAAAATTTTTCTGTAAAAAAGAATATCATCTTGTCCTTAGGACATAGGTGTTAAATTAATATCTTGGCTCCTGACCCCCTGATTAAAGCTCAACTTCCCTTAAGTAAAAATTTAGTCATAACTATAGATACTATTTAGAGGTCCACGATCAAATCCAAGACCTCTAAAGTGCTATTCTCCATCTAAAAAGCTTAAAATTGAATGAATCTGAGATGTGCCAGTTACTCAAGCCTAAGTCAGTGTGAGATGACTGGGGCCTTTCCTATTAGGTTTTAGATCTTCTGTTATGATTAAATTAAGCAAGGGAGGGCCAGATGTTTAAAATGCTCTTTATATGATAAGAGAGAGAGACAGACAGACAGACAGACACATCTCATCTCTCTTTTAAAAGAGAGACAACTAATGTTTGCACTGAATATCACAAAGAAACTCTTGCTGCCCACCTGTGCTCACCTGCTAATTAGGCCTGATACCTTGCCTGATAGGTAATATTTATGGAGGGACTTGTTTTGTTTTATCAGCTTCAGCTTAGCCAGTCAGTCACCACTCGTTGATGTAGAAATTGTAGACAAATGATCAGAAGCACAGTTTGGTGGTTCCCATGCCATTTGTATGTGAGTCTTGCCAGACAAGCTTTGACAGAGGAGAAAATATCCTCTAACATATGTATTCAGGAAATTGACCAGTTAGCTCAGAGCTTGCCAAAGCAAGCCCAAGTTTAGTTAGGCAGTAGTATCTAAGATCTTGTTTATGAGAAATTCTAGTTTACCTGCACCAGGTTTCTGGTTAGTTTGGTATTTTGTGGAGTATTTCTGGAATCATAGAGTCAGGTCTGTCATGTGCATTTACTGTTATCCATAGCTCTACGTGTATAATGCTTGGTCCCAGCCCACTAGGGCTAGGCCTTCGTCTATTTAAATATTAGTTCTTCGTAGCTTCTCACAAGTGAATTTGGTTTGAAATGCTCTATCACTTCATGGAATGTAGGAGTAAGCAGCCCAGCTTGTGTACTTGGCATCAGAATGGTGGGCATTACAGTCTTGTTGTATCAGCCCTTATTATAAACAGGCTTTAATGTAGTCACTTCTGCCATTTGTGCTTCCATGTAGCTTTTCCTAGGAGTATCAGAATAGAGACAAAACAAGATAGCCATGGGAGTCTCATCTCTGCCTCGCTAAATGGGTCATTTGAGCTCTGTAACTGTCTTTTTTTCTTCTGTCTGACTGCTTTTGGAACAGTCACAGAGTTAAGGGAAAGGAGACTCTAAGAAGAACCGCACTGAAAGAATTCCAAATAGAAATTTCTGTCAAATTTGTGGCAGGTGTCTTGAGCCAATTGATGGGATTAGAGCTCATTCTCTTCTGAGATAAGGAATGTGGGGGTGTGGGAGTATTTTATACAGAGGCAATTGCCTCCAGTGCACATTTTCCTGGCTTTTTATTGACAAAAAAGAAGAGTAGTCTAGACTGTACACTCCATGAGGGCAGGAATCAGCTGTCTCTCCAATCGTTGAATCTGATCATTGAATCCCCATTGCTGCTCTGATCATATACACTGTAGATACATAGTAAATATTGGAATGAATGTTGACTAGAAGCCATTTTACTTTACTTTTAAGGTTTATGAAGTATCTTTTTGAGCTTCTTATTAAAAAAATTCCCAAACATATAAAGTAGAAAATATATCTGCATGAACTCATTACCCAACTTCAATAACCATCAACATTTTGTCAGACTTCTTTCATTTGTTCCCTACCCCTGCTTTTCTTCCTTTGTTGGAATATTTTTAAGTTCAGTTTATTGAGGTACGATTGATATACAAAAAATTGTACATATCTAATGTCTACAACTTGGTGAGTTTGGAGATAAGTGTATACCTGTGAAACCATTGCCATAAACATTCATCACCTATAATTGTTTCCTTCAACCCTAACTTCTCCTTCCTCCTCCTCTCATTATTATTATTAGAACAATTAACAGAAGATCTACCCTCTTAGCAAATTTTTAATGGATTTTATTTTTTAGAGCAGTTATAGGTTCACAGCAAAACTGAGCAGAAGGTAGAGAAATTTCCCATATATATCCTCTATCCCCACTCATGCAGAGCCTCCCCCATTATCACCATCTCCCACCAGAGTTGAACATTTGTTACAGTTGATTCTGACACATCATTATTCTCAAAGTCCATAGTTCACATTAGGGCTCACTCTTGGGTGTTGTACATTTTGTGGGTATGAGGTATAATGACATGAATCCACCACTCTAGTATCATACAGAGTATTTTACTGCCTTAAAAATCTTTGGTGCTCCCCTAACCCCTGGTAACTACTGATCTTTTTACTGGCTACATAGTTTTGCCTTTTCCAGGATGTCATAAAGTTGAAATACAGTATCTAGCCTCTCCATATTGGCTTCTTTCACTTAGTAATATGTATTAAAGACTTCTCCATGTCTTTTTATGGCTTGATAGCCCATTTCTTTTTAGCACCAAATATCATTCCGTTATCTGGATGTCCTGCAGTTTATCCATTCATCTACTGAAGGACATCTTGGTTGCTTCCCATTGTTGAAATATTTTAAAGTAAAACTTGGGCACCATGTCATCTCATATCAGATACTTAGGAAAAAGGCATAACCACTGTACTGTTATTACACTAACAGTAAATCCTTAATGTCATCTAAGACCATGTCCATAGTCGAATTTTCTGAAGGCCCTTTTAAAATATCATGAATAAGCAACAAATGAAAACTTTTTGACAAAAATAATATGTTTCTTATATTTGAAACTAAAGAAGAAAATCTTGTAGTGTATAATCTGTAAAAATTCAATAGGGCATGCTCCTCTTAAACATTAAAATTTGCTTCATATTATAATTGTCTGTGGGACTTGGATCTGTGGGTCCAATGCTTACATTCATATACCTCACGTTCTACTCTTTGATCTTTAGAACAGGTCCTGAAATTATTATTATAAATTATGTCGATGGCAAACATTTATTGGGCATTTAGTATATACCAAACACTGTACTTGGAAAGCATTATTTCTTATGATTCTTACAGCCCAATGGAATAGGTATTATTATATCTCTCTCCAGTTAATTCAGTAACTTACTGAAGGTTTTACATTTACTGAAAGTTAATACATGAGTTGGGGTTTGAATTTAGATCTCATACTGGCTCTGTTGTCTCTCTCAGTATGCTTTAAGATGCTGATGTAAAAAGAGTTTGAGTGATCTAAAGTTGACCTTCTAAACTTCTTAATTTCTTACTATCTTTGTCCAGGCTGTAAGACTAGAAAGTACTTACCAGAATCGAACACGCTATATGGTAGTGGTTTCAACCAATGGGAGACAAGACACTGAAGAAAGCATCGTCCTGGGAATGGATTTCTCCTCTAATGACAGGTATGGTACCACAAAAGGGAGACTGAGAAAACCGCTTTTTAAATAATATATTTCAGCTACCTTTTGAGTTATCACAGAAATGTCTAGTTCCACTCTGAAAGTTCAATGCATAAAAATGGAGAACATCAGAGGTATCTTAGCCACACAGTCTTGAGAAACAAAAATATTTAATGAATGTTTTTGGTTGTGTGTTCCTAATTTACCACAATTCCTTACCTTCTTCCTCTCATCTTTAGGTGGTAATCATAAAATGCAAATGGTTTAAACTTACATCTCCAGGGGGAAAAAGAAGCTACCTTTTCTTTGCAGTCCACTTTATTTTAAGCAATAATGATTCACTTTGGTGGCTCTGGGGCATACAGCCTTTCTGATGGATCCTGGGTTCGAAGAGAGCCCACTTTATTTCCAGTCTCTTATGTTTACCCATGGCCTTACACCTTGCTTTTGTCAAATGTTGTACTTCCTTTTTTCTTCCTCTGAGTTTAAAAAAAGTGGGGGAAATTATTCTTTAAACTCAAACCAGAACCTTTTATAATCATTTATTTACCTTTGGCCCCACTATACATCCTAAGATTAAAGATACCATACCACACAGAACCTGGCTTTTTCGTACCCCAAAGGTTTGTTGCTTTCCCATTTTTTCTGAAGAAACCTTGGGAAGACTTTGGAATGTGGCTGCTAAGCAGATCTTTGCACTCTGGATAATAAGCCTCAGGAAATCCTGCCAGATGTCTCAAAGCGTTGACTTCCTGGTTCAGGACTAGAATGCAATTGTGGAGTAGCTAGGGGTGTGACCCAGGCCTGGGAGGATTTAGCCACAAAGAGAAGAGGAGACTGGGAATGATTCTAATTGTCCTGGTGTTGGAAAGGAAAAAAGAAATCACATTGTCACTGGAAAGATTTCCAAACTAGTGTTTACCTGAGCTTGTACATAGCAGTCAACCTAAAAATGATTTGCAGGTTTACCAGGATCACAAGGCCAGAGTTGTTACCTTGTGTACCACTCACAGCCTTTAATTGTATGCTCTGAAATTACACAGGCCTGTAAACCACATTTAGGAAGCTTTTTCTCCTGCATGGTTTTAACCTCTGTTGTTAGCTAAGCAACAGATCCTTTAGTAAGCATTTATCCGTTAAGAACACCTACCTTGCCTACATTCATTCAAATACTAATTCATTCATTAGTATTTTAAGTCCTCTGATTTGGGTTTTTCTCTCTCTAGATCTATGCTGTCCAGTCTGGTAGCCACTAATCCCATTGTAACTATTTAAATAAACTTAAATTTAATTAAGATAAAATTTCAGTTCCTCAGCCACAACTAGCCACATTTTAAGTACTCTGCCATCTGTAGCTTGTGGGATCCCTACAGGACAGTGCACTTACAGAACATTTCCATCGTTGCAGAAAGTTCAGGTGGGCAGTGCTGCTCTCAATCTTACTTCCTCTGTTTGGGTCTCCCTGACTCCTCCTTTGGAAATGCCATAAAACAGGAACTGGAGCTACATGGAAACTTCACTTGAGTCTTCCCCTAGAGAGAGAAGGCAACAACTTCAGATTCCCCTGACCCAGAGTGTGAGAAATCAGATGTCTAATCTTATCTTCCTTTCACTTTGTCCTGAATGTTCTCAGAAATCATAAAGAATGTTTATTAATGTGGGTGCCCAGTAATTTATCCTCAGTAAACTGCATCTGTCTTTACCTGAGTCATATCTGACTAACAAAAGAAAATTTTCATTTACGGAAGAGCAAAATATGGTGAGAAAAGCCATAGAAACAGTTCTAATGCTGTTTGGTAAAACTAATGCTATGAGTTCCCCTACATCCTCTCTTTGAGTGAGCTTGAACAATAAGAGAGATACTGCCCACTTCAGAATACTGTTGCTCAGATAATCTAGTATCATTTCTATTTCAGTTGCTGTTGAGGGAATCTGTGTCATTTTCTATCTGAAAATATAAAAAGTTAATTTTTCAAAACAGTATTAAACCAAAGTAGAATCCATATTGTTTAGAACATACTCTTCCCAAGTAATTCTCAAGATATATTATAGCCAATTTATTAACCTATTTACAAGTTCTTTGACTATTACATTATATTTTAAATAATAAGTTTTAGTCTAAAGTGTAACCTTGGTTTTCAAATTGCATTGGATATATATTTCAAGTTCTAAAATAATAGACCTTTATGGTATTGTTTTATAATTTTTTGTACCCCCAGCACCTTATAATTTCTGATACATAGAAGCACCTCAATAAATATTTTTGAGTGGGTTGAGTATCTATTAAAATAAGTAACTATACTTTAATGAAGAAAATCTCATGAGACTCAAGGTAAACAGGATAAAAATACAAAGTGTGCCTAATTCCGGCCCCTCTTTCCTTTTGTGTGAAAAAGTTACTTCTTAATGTAAAGAAGCATTCTGACCTAAATACAAGCTGAAAATGTGATGTTTGGTTCCTGCACATCATTGTCACTTGTCCAAAGTTTAACTGGTGTCTGGTCACAAGCTCCACACTCTTTTGGACCTTTTGTATCTTCTTCTGTAGTTACTTAATTTCTAGATTTGTCACTAAGCTATCAACCCTTCATATTATACCCAAATTATACTTGTTGCTAGGACCTGGCTAAGCTCTCACTTAAAAAAAAAAAGACAAAAACCAAAAATCTACTCTAAAAATAACTCACTCCGCCTTGGGAAGCCATTTTCAAAACAGGTTTTCTTGTGCTCACCTCATCTCTACTCCACGAAATTAGTGGTGGAGCTGTCTACCTGCCTCCTGGGCTCTGATGGCTATTCCAGAGTTCAGGCCCAAGGTTACAATGTGGGTAAGCCGTTCCATTCTTGATTTGAGTCCCCTGAACTCTGGAATCGCTAGTGGAGTGGTGAGTTGAACACAGGCCACCAGGTACAGTGCAGAGCCCTAGATACAGCCCAACTAAGGCCTGGCCTCTGTTGGCGCTGCAGTGACTCCAACAATGAGAGTTTGACATTCCTGTGTTGTTCTTAATGCATTTTCATAATGTCACCCACCCCTACCCTGACAAAATCACTTTCAGTTGTAGTAGAGGACCCACCACAGATTCATACTCAACATTTATGTATTGTTTCACTTTAAATAACTTGTATTATAACCCTATGAGGGTTAGGTTTCATTATAGTATTTTAAAGTGAAGAAATTAAGGCTGAGTGCAAGATTAAATAACTTGTCAAAAGGAGTTGGAATGCTGAAAGAGATCAAATCCAGATCTTTTGACGTCATGTAACTGCTCAATAAGTGGTAATCATTATACTTTAGGCACTACTGTACGTATTTTTTGGTGTGGCATCTAATTTAATCTTCAAAACAGCGCAATAAAGGAGGTATTTTTATTTTTACAGATGAGGAAACTGGAGCACAGTGCAATTAAGTAATTTGCCTAAAATTGTACAGTTAAGGCCAGAGCCCCGGTTCCAGAGCCCATCTGACTCCAGAGCGTGTGCTCTTAACCACGTTTCTCTGTTCCACCTCCCGGGTCTGAGGTTTTTTCCCACTATGCCATGCTGTTTTTCTAGATACATTGGCAGGGAGAGGGTGTAGGAGCCTTTGGGAGACTGGATGGAGGGGACAGATAGTTTTTGGCAGCCTTAAGGGGAGAAAATGGCAGAGGTCTGAGGTGGATTACAGTTGTCCAAAGAAGTGGCGTGATCGAGACACAACTGAGGGCCCATGGCGACCTATCCCAGCCTGTTCCACTAACTGAAGGCGAGTCTCCTCCCTGGGCTAGGGTGTAATATAAATAGTATTTTACTAAACCATACTGGAGCTCCCCTTTTGTCGGTTGTTGACCTTTTCACTCTGTATTTCAGCAGTGCTGGTTCAGTGCCCAGTCACCAAGCACTGTTTTATGTAAGTTGTAATGTGTCTATTTTGTCTCTCTAACTTGATCACAAGCCATTAAAAAGTACTTTTCCCTTTTAGACTGTTGAGTGTGTTCTGCTGTTCAATAAATCTGTGTAAACCTCTGAATTAGAATTGAGCAAACCACATAGTCAGAGGTCTTCAGTAACCAGCAATAGTTCTTGGCATTAGAAATAATTCTTGAAGTTGAATTGGGTGCTGTGACCTTGGGCTGAGGCCTGCCAATTGCAAGTCAGCGATCACCTGGATTTTTTAGGCAGTGGTCATTTGCAAGACAGTAATACCGGAAGCTCAGTCAATAAATTTTCCTTGTTAAATATATAAGGACCTGACTGACATCCAATGCTTAAAACATACATTGAATTAATAGTAATGTGATAAAAAATTTCTTCACTCTAACCTTTTCACTCTGGCATAAATTCACTTACGCTAGAATTTAGAGTTTAGGGATTTATCCTTTGCGTTGAAAGAATTAATAAACAAAGAACTGCTTCCTAGAATAACAGGAAGTAACTTATGGACTGTCTTTTTATCCTGCAGTAGCACTTGCACCATGGGCTTAGTCCTGCCCCTCTGGAGTGACACCCTAATTCATTTGGATGGTGATGGGTAAGAGCTTTCTCTTTTTATTCTCCTACAGAGAGCCGAGGAGTGGGGTTCCATCTTAGTGCCCATTCATTCAGCTGAATGGGAGGCCCATTGTGCCGAACTGAACTGTCATGTCAGCAGCTCAGTGAGTCCTTTTAAACTCCCGTTTTGTAAAGTAGAGTAAAAATACAACTTGCCAGGGCCTCTCACTTCTGTTCTTCTGTGCTGACTATGGTAAGAATCCAAACAAAGAAGAACGAGTTTGTTGGCTCAGTCTTTAATCTGAGCATGTGGGGCTGTTGCAATGCTCTCCCAGAGGATGATATGTTCTGTTTCAAATAACCTCTTGCTGCCTCTGCCAGCTGTCAGCCTACAGTATAACCCATTGCTGTGCCAGTTCCTTCCACTGACCCTCCACCCCCACCTCTTGGTGTTTTTAGAATGTGTCCCCAAGAGACCAAGATGTTTGCTCCAGTTTATGAAACCAGGGTCAGGTTTGCTAAGAACCCACGAGGCTGCCAAATAGAAATATACAGCAGAACAGTTTGTTCGTAACTACAGCTGGGAAACTGTATGTAATTCCCTAACTCTGATGTGGGAGTCCATTCATTTTGTTTGGCAAATAAAATCAGACAATTTGTTGAAGCTTCTCAGTCATGGCCTATACTCTTTTTAACTTCTACATGAAGTGCCTGATGATACCTTCTACTGAGCCAGCAGTTGCTAGCCTGGGAAACAACCTTGAAAACTCACAACTGAAATAACCTCTCATTTGTGGATTTTTGTCTCATTCTGTTTTCCTTAGTGGGTTCAGCGTATCAACAGATAACAGAGTTCACATATTCAAACCTGTATCTGTGCAGGCAATGTGGTAAGAAGACTTTTAATATTTCCATGAAAGTTTTTTTAATATGTTGTTGGGATAGTATTTTGTGAGAAGCAGTACTTGAAATGGTACCATTCTTTAGGAAAATGCTATATGATCTCTTCGGGTATTTATAGGATTTTATATTACCTTTTTGTGTGGTTGTCATAGTTATAGATGACCTAGAAGTTCAATTTTCAAATTATCACAGTGGAAGGCCTTGAGCAGTGGTGAACAAGTGAATTTCAAAGGTGTTCTTAGACTCTGGAAGATACTTAATGGATCGCATAGCCAGTTGGAACTGAGTTTTATAGGGACACAGTAACTAAGTTAGTTGGTAGCAGTCTAGAGCCAAGTCTAGAACATCATACGACTATGCATTAGATTTCAGTTTCTTAAGGTAATCAGGGATAGCATTGATGGAGTTACATTATACATACATAAGTTTCCATTTAAATTGTTGGCAACTGTTTGCAAGACTATTTGCATAATGCAAATAAAGCCTGGAAAAAAATCATAGTTGTCAATAACCATCAGCTGGTTTTACTGACACTTTTGGGTTACTTACTACATGTGTGAGGCATTGAGCCTAGTACTTTACATGGATTAATGTCTAATCATCACCAACTCCCCAAAGTGGTATGATTAGCTCCTTATTACAGATGAGAAAACTGATGTTTTGGAGAGGTTACATAACTGGCCTGAAGAGTATCTCTTACATTTAGACAGAATAGACTCCTGTTCTCGTTCTAGATTATCTAAAAAAATGATCCAATATAACCAAGGAATGATGTGACTCTAAGATTCAGAGTCATCCCCTAGTCGGGGATTTAAATTTCAATTCCTCCTTCAGTCGCCTGCTCTGTAGTGGAAGTCCCCATGAAGAGCAGAATGGACAGAATGCAAACCAAACAAGAAATAAAGGAGCCTGAAAAAGACTCCAGGGAGATAATTTACCCCTGCATAACAGGATTGATAGGCGTGAGGTGAGTGGCGTCCTAAAACAGAGTCAACTGAACAATTAACAGTCTTATCATTTCATGCTCTCATTGAGGTAGGACAGAGTTTCAGACCATGTGTTCCGACCAGATTTTTAGATTTAGCTCATATTTCACAGATAAATTTCTCATGGAAAATGTATGAACCTCTTTTAACTAAGGTTCAGTTAAAAGCAGCTGACCTGGACCAAGTAAAACCAAACAGTCTAACTCCCATAAATGCAGTGTTTTCAGTTATATTTTGGGGAGGAATACAAAGCAATCTTAATCCTCAGGACAGTGAGGATTCAAGTAATTCAAGCTTTGATGTTTTAAAGTAGACTGACTAGTCCTAGCTCGGTTAGCTTATGGCAGAATGAACTTTTTTGGTGTACCACATGGGGAGTAGTGAACTGAAGATCACAGGAAAAAAAAAAAGTAGATGATCTATGGATCAAAGCAGCATTTAGACCAGGTGTTTCCTCACAGGAAGGTAGTTCCTGCAGCCACCCTTTTCTGTATGTATGCAGCTGAAGTATTGGGTGGCTGTGCCTTGAGTGTGTTTAGAGTAACTTGCACCAGACACTTGTAGCATATGCTTTTGAAGCACGTGTTTCCTGAATGAAGAAAACATGTGTTTGAATATCCTATACATTGCATGAAGCTTGCCCTTACCTTTGAATCTGTGTAAAAAACTTAATTTCACTGAGAATTCTCTGAGAAGTTGGCTGTTTTAAATAAAAGGAAGTACTTTAAAAGATTCTGCAACTTTATTTTTAAGGGGAAATCTGTTTCCCTGTAAAATGGACTTCCATGTTTTTCTCCTATCAAATGATAATGATTTTTTAAATTTATATCCTTCGGGGTTGACAAGAGCACAGGGAATAGCACTGTCATATACTTATTGGAAAATCAACTAGAGCAACCTTTCTGTAGAATGATTTGCCAATATGCCTTGTAATTTTGTATACCCTTTGACATAGTAATTCTGCCTCTTAAGAATTTATCCTAGGGTAATAATCAAGGGTGTGTGCAAATTTTTAACTATAAGAATGTTTGTCAGTGTCCTAATAGTGGTAAAAAATGGAAAGCAGTTTAAATGTCTGAAAAATAGCAATCAATTAAATTATGGTACATCCATGTTACTAATTATCATGCAACTATTAAAAATAATTTGGTTGAAGAATATATATTGACATGGAAAGATATTGATGTCAAGGTGTAACGTAAACAAACAAGTAAAATGGTATGCAGAATGTGGTCATGTCTTTTATTTTAGATCTGTGCGTAGACAAAGACTGGAAAGCTCTATACGAAAACCTTAACAATGATTATTTCTGGGTGGTCAGATTACAGGATATTCCTGCCTTTTACGTGAGGTCCTTAAATTTTCTAAGATGAGCATGATCACATTTGTTATGAAAGAAAAAAACAGTAAAAAGACATTTTTAAGGAAAAGATGTAAATAGATTGGCCACAGAATTCTCTCATACTGTCCTTTTCCCTTAGGAAGGAGACGTTAATTTATCGCTAACAAAACATTTCATTCAACAGATTTTAACTGTGCTCCAGCTTTGAGCTAGAAGGCATTCCTTTAGGCACTTGAGATGCATCAGTAAACAAAAACACAGAAAGATTCCTGCTCTTGTGTAACTAACTCCCTAGCATTAGCTCTAGCTTTTCCCAAGTATATAACCAAAAAGGTACTTTTCAGTTTTGTTTACCCTATTTGAGTTCCTGAGTTCAGAGTCAGAGATTTAATTAGTCTCAGTATAACCAGAGCTGTTCTTAGAAAGTAGCTCAAGTGTATGGATGAATGGTTTAAAGAGAGTGGGAGACTAAGGCAGCAAGAATGACAGATGTCATTAAATCATTACATCCTAGACATTAAAGGACTTTCCACAAGGCTTAGGGGCATCTATCTATGTGATCTTTGTGGATCCTCTAAGAATCATAGGAAATGTAGGCTCTAACATGACTCTGTGCGAAGGGAAGCAAATCTTTACATAGTAAATGTAGATCATTAGTTCTCTAGTGATACTAGCCACAGCGTGGTTCCAGCTATAGGGCTGTGAGCTCCATGGGTACCCAGACCTATTTTTCACTGATAG
Source organism: Vicugna pacos (assembly GCF_048564905.1). Lineage (NCBI taxonomy): Eukaryota > Metazoa > Chordata > Mammalia > Artiodactyla > Camelidae > Vicugna > Vicugna pacos. The sequence goes on from NC_133002.1 coordinate 44,899,460, forward strand.
GTTGTCCATCCTCCTGCTCCCCGCTGCCCCCACCTCTTTCACCAAGAAATGTCTAGTTGATCGCTATGAAGAGATAATATAATCAGAGAACTTTGAATTCCAGGGAGTAGATTCTCCAGAGGCCAGATTCTGTAGGATTTTAAAATTGGAAGAGTTTGGGGTACACATGGATTATTGGATAGTTTTTTGGTACGTCCAGTTCTACAGTGCTCACTTCCCAGCCTGTCTTTCAGGTCTGCGCTACAGAGTTTACACAAGGCTTGTGAAGTGGCCAGAATGCATAACTACTACCCTGGCAGCCTGTTTCTCACCTGGGTGAGTTATTATGAGAGCCATATCAACTCAGATCAGTCCTCAGTCAATGAGTGGAATGCTATGCAGGATGTGCAGTCCCACCGGCCTGACTCTCCAGCTCTCTTCACGGACATGTAAGTCAGTTTGCTGAGGATCATGGAAGTCTTCTCTGTTTTGTCCTGCGGGATCATAAGCAGCATGTTCCTCCCTAATCACTCCTCTTGGGGAATTAATCTTACCCAGTGCTGTTAGCATTGTCTGCACTACACATCTGCCACGCTGAGAACCCTGTTCTTTCTGTTGTGTACAAAGGCCTGACGAGTTTCACTCCTGGGGACAACAGAGTCCCCGCAGTTCAAAACTGCAATACCGTAGAATCCGACTAATTCAGATTCTGCTAGTTTGAAATTTGAGTTTAAAGGACTAATTTATTATCTGTTGAGAAGTATTTGGTTAGCAAATTAATGACATAGAGAAGCTATTAGAGAGATGTTTCTAATACTTAAGAAAACAAGATATTTTGAGGCAATTTGAAAGAATGATCAGATTGTTACGCTAATTTTTAACTGATTTCTGGTCAAATTTTTTTTTTAATGTTTTATAATTTATGTCTTACTCAGCACCACATTTGCCTTGTTCGGTCTGTACGATTTTTGTTAAATCTCCCTGGTGTACTGCAAGTTGGATAAAGGCCTAAGGTGGAGCTGATGTTTATTTCCTTTTTAGGTCTACGTGTTAAAACTTATGTGGCTATTTTGGAAATTTTTTTCATACTTAGTTCCTGCTTTGGAAATTGATCAGGATGTTTATTTTGCTCTGAATTGATCTTTCTGCACTTCCAAGGTCTTCTACATCTGGAAAAGAAGAGTGGCCACTTACTAAATGACCTCACAGACCTTCACCTTCAGATTCCTAAAGTGATACCAAAATGGTTCATTATTTTTTTAAAGGCCTAATTTATATAATAAATGCTTTTTACTAGAAAAGGTGAAATGTCCAAGAATTGTGTGAGTGAAACAGTCAGAAAAGCAATGGAACACCTTTTTTGCATAGGGTTTTATTGGTACTAGGGCCGATTAGTACTAGTACCTCTGGTCCTTTCAAGATTCCCCAGTAACTAAAAAGGTAAGAATTAGTATGATTTTTCAGAATCGCAGGCAGTATTACTGATTTCATGCTTTACAACTGGTTGATGGATATCAGAGGAATGGATGTCTCATCTGGCTCATAAATGAACATTCTGAATCAGACTTATGTGGAAGAGAAAATGCTTCTCATTTTTCCTGATTTTATTAGAGAAAATTTGGAAATTACAGCACCAAAAAAGAAAGAAAGAAAATGAAATTGCCCATTATCTCTCTGTTTCCCTAAGCAAAATAATAATAATAATGATAATAATGATGTAAAATGTAGTCCCTAGCAAATGATAAAGGCTCATTAAATGTTAATTTTTAGCGTGTACGATATAACCACAATTTTAAGATATATTTAATAAATAAATTTGTCTGTTGATAGAAAAAGAGACTGAGAGCTGTAGACTAGAGTATTAATAATTATCTCTGATAGAGGGAGTTTCAGTTATTTTTATTTTCTTTGTGTATTTATATATTTTCCAGATTTTTTTTCTAGTGAAATCTTGGGAGAAAGTGTATCTGTGTTGTAGTGCCTTTGCATTACCTCTTCTTCCCTAAGTTGATGAAACTGAAAAAGGAATGCTAAGAATACAGGAGGAATGTGTGCCAAAATGGACTTAAGTAACCTACTGTGCATAAAGTTTATATTTTGAAATCCAAGGAAGCTGGAGAAGGGAACATAGGTGTGTGGTGCCTCCAGTGTACATCAGATGTTGTGCCAGGCACTTCACATGGCATCTCATTCAATTCTCATGAGAACATCATGAGGCAGATAGTATTACCATCCTCATTTTATAGAAAAGGAAACAAGCTCAGAGAAGGGAGGGAATTTGTTCAAGGTCATACCACTAGTAAGTAGCAGGACTGGAATTAAAACCCAGGTGTCTCTGCTCCCAAACCACTCTGCCGCTAACAAGTGTGAAGAATTTGGAGAAAGACTGCTTTAGTGAATTGAACTCAAACACACAGGTCCAAAAATTTGTTTTTACCAGTATTTCTTTTTAATAAAAGACTGAAACATACAGCTTTCTACCAGTTAGCTATGGCTAGGAAAAATGCTAGGGAGCATGGTTAAAAATTTTAATTCTAGTCAAGACAGGGATGTCTTGGCTGATTGACAGGGAAATGGCACAGGCATTAGCTGTACTCTGCAGGGTTCGTGAGAAAGTAACAGCCCAAGTGGTGGGGAGCCCCAAGGTTGTGGGGTCAGAGCATCCATCTTTGGAGATTATACTGAAGCTATTTTTGCATCCAGTGATAAGGCTGTAGGCAGCAAGGGCAGGCAGGATGCCTGAAGGCTTAGTCCATTTCCATCTCCAAATAAGGAGATACAGAGCAGATACCTTTCTTGAGTAGGTAGGAGGGAAAGATGAGACAGAAAGTGCTCTCTGTTAGCCTCACTCAAATTCTGCATAGTATGAAATAATGCTTTTAGAAAGAAGCGTGTAGTTGCATTGGACAAATACTTTTTAGTAGAGAATCAGCTTCCTAGTTTGATTTCATATTGAAGTTACAAGGGTAATTTTTATCTTGAGGAGAGACAACCAAGGGAAGCAACATAATCCTCCAGGTAGAGTGTTAGGCTGGGGTCAGAGTTCTGGTTCTCCTGCCAGTATGTGTGATGGTTGGTGTGTCATTTAACCTTCTTTTTATTTCACTTTTCTGTAAAATGGGGATAATAATTTCACAGATATTGTAAGAGCTTTTGTAAAAAAAAAAACATTTTGAATGGAGTACTCTGCATAGTTAATCCTTAGCACCCATTTGGAAGAGAATTTGCTTCACTGAGGAAGGCAGAAGTCACTCTTCCCTCTTTCCTATTTTGTAGAACCATAGCAACAAATGATCACTATTAGGTGGCGTTTTTAAGCTATGCAAGACCCATGCCCATAGTCGGTCACACAACTGGTCTACCCAGCTTGGTATTCTGACTCAGCAAGTGGAACTCATGGGTATTTGACGGGAAATGGTACTCCATTAAAGTATTACACTCAGTATAGCCTATTGGTCTTCACTCCTTCGTAGATTTATATACGTGAATATATTTATGGGCTTTTAGACATGTGCAGCCTCTTCAAGTGAGAATTTCTGCATGCTTACATGCTATACATTCTGAAAAGAAACTTTTTAAAATATAATTTTCTTTTTTCCATGCCTCCAGGATATAATTTTGAGGGTAATAAAGGGAAGGCCTACCAATTTGGAAACATAATCAAATAGCACATTCATTAACTTAGTCAAATTCGTGCCTAAGAAAATCACTTCTCTCTTGTCAGACCAACTGAACGTGAGCGAACAGAAAGGCTGATTAAAACCAAATTAAGGGAGATTATGATGCAGAAGGATTTGGAGAATATCACATCCAAAGAGGTAAGAGACCTTGAGTCCTCATTGTACCAAGGCTAGAAGCAGAGTAGCAGTAGGTCTGGGGCTTGAAATGGTAAGCGATTGAAAGTCACAGAGGCACTTTACAGAGATCAGTACAACATGTCATCTTTGTTTCAGATACGAACTGAGTTGGAAATGCAGATGGTGTGCAACTTGCGAGAATTCAAGGAATTTATAGATAATGAAATGATAGTGATCCTTGGTCAGATGGATAGCCCTACCCAGATATTTGAGCACGTGTTCTTGGTAAGTCTTAGGGCCACTTTCAGGGGGTGTGCTGAAGCTAGTCCATATCACCTCATGGTGGGCAATTGTCAAATTTTATTTATTTAAATCAAGTATAACTTAACATTAAAAACAAAAATAATAAAAACTCAAACCTCATCACATCCTAATTATTTTACTACCTTTTACTATTTTCTGGGCTCTGAAGCTTATTTACACCTGTTACATGGTGGAAATATTATATAATCCTGTGTGTCTGTTCATCTCTTCCCACTTCTTCATTCAGTGACATCAAGCTGGTGGATTAAAATTGACCATGGTGGAGAAATTTACACCAAGGAAATTGGCAAATGCTACAGATCAGGCCTTTTTTCCTCATGGGTTTTTAAATATCTCATCTGTTCTTCATAATAGTCAAAGTCAAAAACAGACCAGTTTTATACAGCATATCCAAATAGGAATGATTGTTTGAGGTCACTCTTTAACATCTGCCATATGTGTCTAAGGTCCAATATATCAGAGGAGAGCGGATAAGAACTACTTATAACAGAGACTATTGGATTTTTAAAACATTTGGAACCTTGTAGCTACATTTCAAGTCCCTCAATTACTTTTTGATTACCAAATCTTCAGTGACTTAAAATTGTTCTTCATGGTTCCTGAACATTCAGTGACTTGTAATTAGCCCAGGGAGACCTCTCTGACAGATAGATTAGGAAGGCTTCTAAATCCTAAGATCCATTTTTCTCCCAAACGTTAAAGAGTTCTGGTTTTCATCTGCACGTGGTAATGGGAACAAGAATAATTAAAATCAGTGGGGAGCACCAAAACCTTGTTTTTGTTTCCAGTTCCCACATACTTTGACCAAAAAATGCTAACAAGAAACTAAATCTATTGGTTTGAATTTCACTTCCTTTCTCTGGTAAGGATATTTGTGAACTGTGAAATGATTAGAAGCTGGGAAACAGAAGAGAAGGGGAATAAATGCACAGGAACTGACTAAACTGGCTCATCTCACCCTGAATGTAAGAGGTTATTTCACCAAGCAATCAGACTTCATGCCATTGAAGGCCTGTGCCCTGAATTTACTTGTTGACACTCCGGAGTATGTGTGCTTGTCAAGTGATTCATGGTGGTGTATAACTATGAAATTACTCATGAAAATCTGGGAGGGGAGCTTCTTTTCCATTACTTTAACTTGACCAATGTGTGTTGCCATTTCTGGATGTAGATCATACGGCAAAACTGTCATTGACCTTTCCATTTGTATAGCACCTGGCTTTGTTGTCTTGTGTGGATAATTCCATGAGTGTTTAAGTATTCCCTCCTCTTGTATCCTTGGAAAGAATTTTTGTGTTGTTTATAGAAAACTTATGAGTCATTCATTCAAATGGACCCTGCCCCCCAGCTGTCTCCATGTAACATGACTAACTTTTTATGAAGGGCATGTGCCTGTAGCCAGAAATAATTCATGTTAAAAAGTGATCAAAGCTGTAAACTTGGAAGTTGCTTTCCCATTGAGCTTGGATTTTAATACCTAAAAGGATGAATATCAAATTCAGTCACTGTCGATTTAATTTCAGACGTACTTCCCGGTATCTCTGATGCCATCTCTCAAGAACTACCTTCTCCTTACCTCTTCCTCAAATGGTACTCTTTTAAGACATAGGAACAAATTTTAATAGTACTCTAAACAGAAAGAACAGTCTGGTTCTCCCCCAAACTAGTCCCTAATCAATAGAAGTGTGTTTGAGAATTTGTACCAGTAAACTTATTTCATGATTATTGGCATAGTCTTCTCTCCTGGGTTTTTCTCCAGTTACAAAAATAATTTGTGTTCATTGTAGAAAATTTAGACAATTTTAGAAGACGATAAATGACATTTAATCATCACGAAGAGAGAGAAGCACTGTTAGCTTTCATTATGTAATATTGTCTTCCAGTCTTTTTTTGTCTTTAACATGTATCTATGTACATATTTTTTTAAAAAGGAAAACTTATTTAGCTTCAGATATAATTTTGTTTTCTCAAGAATGGACATGTTCTTTGCATTGTGAATATTTTTCTTATTTGGGAAAAAAACTTCCCAGTTGGAGAATCCTGAAATTTCACTCTTATCTAACAGAATAAGTGCATGAACAGGTTGTCTAAACATCTTATTGTACTTCTTCCTTGACGGCTTCCTCCCTTTGTTTGTACCACCATATCCTGTGTCCAAACCCCTATCTCTTCTCCACTGAGTCTGTGCTCTGCTGGCTTTCCCAACAAATTGACACGGAAAAAGAGGTCTTACCCAAGCTGCGAGTGGTGGTGTTAATTTTCTGCAAAGTCATTTCATCTTGTACATAGCTGCCATGCCTGCAGCACAAGCAGAATCCTGTGAAGAGAGGCAGCAGGATTTCTCCCCTCCCTTTGGAAGAATGCTCGGCTCTGCAGCACACTGCACAGAGATGTTTATTTGGAAAGATGTCCAGCGGATATGGAGAAGAAAAGTATGGAGCATAATTTAAAGAAAATCTGCAGTGAGGAGACAGGATTGATTGGTTGGAAGCCAGGGTATTTCCAGAAAAAGAAGTTCTTCCACACCCTTAAGAGTATACTACTCTCTGAGCTGCAAGCCTTTGCCCAACCAAATCTCAATATCAACAGCTCTCCTGGAGGCTGTCCGATTTGGCTGAGAAAATGCTAGATGTGAACAGAGATCCTTTGCAGAAAGGCAAGCAGCTTTCTTAGTTAAACAAGGGAAACACAGGAATATTGGATAGAAGACAACCAATAATGAGAATTTTACTGCTGACTGTTAACCTTTTTCAAGATTTGACATTACAAATCCTTTTAGTTTTCTTTTCAAAGAAAAGTTGTCTCATATTCATAATTTTTGCCCCTCAACTGGAGATATGTAGTATAAACTTTTCAGAAAGAAGAAAGTTAATAGAGCTTGTGCCTGGTTGCCATAGTAACATGACTCACAACATTAAATCTGTAGGTACAGTATGACGAAGAAGATTTGGACAGGGATAACAGTCCTTGAAGATTATGTCAAGTTGTATTGATCTTAGCAGAACCCCCAGTACAGTTTTCCTTCTTTGCCGTAAATGTGCTCTCCTTGTCCATTTTGCTTAGAACATTTGGACCCCAACAAGGCTATTTCCTGAGGCTGACATTTGAAAAGACATCAATTACTTGGGTCTTTGAGTCAGAGTACCATGTAGGCAAACCAGAGTGAAAGATGAAAGTGAACTTACTTTAAAATGTATTACGATTTTAAGATTTCATATTACATTTCTGTACAATTAAAATATGCTTTGCTTAATTACATAGAACTTAGTGGAAACCTCCATGGAATTATGTTATTGTAAGCCTGAGAAGCATGGAAAAAAAAAAAGATTGAGTCTGTGAAGGACCCCAGGGGGCTAATATGCATGGCATTTGTATTGAGGACAGAAAAGTAATTACACAATGTTGATTCCAGTTCTTTCGGGTTGAACCTGAAGCAGCTGTACGCACAGCCCAGGTCATTACGTGGGCTTCACTGAGTCAGTAGTTGATGTTTTTAATTTATTTTGTTTCTAGGTATGTGTCATTTCAGATTGTCAGATTGAAGTTTCTCTGGACAGGTAGATGAAAACCATGGACTTTCCCATCACGTCACAGTTATTTCCATCTAGCTGGACAGAATTCTGCAGAGGATTTAGATTTCTAAATTAAGAAGTGAGGTGGTCACATTTCCCTGGCTCCCGTTTAGCCACTCAACTCTTATTGCTTGGCTCCTGTCTCCTTGAAATCCTTTTTATAGTTCTTGCCTCTTTCTTTGGTGTGGGAGCTAGTTTTCTTAAGGTTGAGCACAGAGCATTCAGAACCTCTTATCTTTTTTGAAAGCAAGTCTGGTGAGCCATGGTCTGTAGAAAAGATCAGTTGTCTATCATTTACTGACCTTTTCCTAAATGAACTTCAGTACAACATCCTTAAGATCACCTAGATAGTGGCCAAATTACAGATCACTTGTAATGTGAAATAATGCTTGTGTAACACTTGACAATTTTCAGAGTGCTTCATTTACTTATCTCATTTGATCATTTATTCAACAAGCATTTGTTGATCCTCTTTACTGTGGCAGGCAAGAGGCATGATATTTGTGCGGTCTGATCTTATTCCATAAGAAGGGAGTGATGACCATATCAGATAGATGCTCATTGAAGGCCAGTGGAGTAAGGATACAGAGGGAACCCCTGGATTAGACGTTTAGAAGAGGTCATTGATAACACATTAACAAGCGTGATGGGGCCAGAAGCCACAGGCACTGTGGGTTGAGATATATGGGAAATGAGGAATTACAGAAAGTGAGTATTAGATTGTATTTCTATGAATCTTGGCCATGAAGGGAAGGGGAAAGGGATAGTGTCTAGAGAAGAATTTAGGTTGGAGAGAGGGTTTTTCCATTTTAATATGAGAGAAACTGTGTGTGTGTGTGTTTGGGGTTTCATGTTTCTTTGTTTTTTTGGGGGGGTTTGTTTGTTTATTTGGTGGGGGGGTGGCTTATAAACAATAGAAACTTATTTCAGTTCTGGAGTCTGGAAGTCTGAGACGAGCATTCCTACTTAGTCAGGTGAGGGCCCTCTTCCAAATCACGGACTTCTCTCTGTATTGTTACATGGCAAAAGGAATGGGGAGAAAGTTTATGTTTCTAGCTTGAGGGGAAGGTGCCCATTAGATCTATAGGACTAGGGTGGGAGAAGTGTTTCATTTTATAGATTAGGAAAGTGAAGGCAGAGAAGTTAAGGAGTTTGCCCAGTGCCTCCACAGTAGCAGGAGGAGTTGGAACTTGAACTCAAGTCTTCTAATGCTAAATTCCATTTAATGCATAATTCTGAAATAGGTAAATTCTTATTTTTAAATGTTTACCTTTTCAAAAGACATGAACAGATAGCTCAAAGATAGAAAATGGACCTGAAACATTGAGAAGTTGCTCACTTTTAAGAGAAATGCAGATTAAAATTACACTGAGATAACATTTCACACCTATCAGTTTGGAAAAGATTCAAAAGCTTAACCACACATTTTGTTGGCAAGGCTGTGGGGAAAGTGGCACTGTCATGCAGAATGGGTTTGAGGATGTACTGTAAAGAAAGCAAAGAACAAAAAAAGTAGCATAGTACTTTTGTGTAAGTGAGAAGTGGTAATAAGTATGTATTTGCTTATATTTTTTTCAAAATAGAACATAGGTGGAATAAGCCAGAAACTAATGAGAATGGTTACCCATGGGGATTGAGGAGACGGGGGTGGGAGGGAGACTTCAAGTTTACTTTTTAATAAATTTTTGACTTAAAACCTTATGCAAGTTTTGTATATTTGAAAAAAATGGAAAAAGCACACCCTAAAATCAAATATAAACAGTATTATGCTCAAGTTATGATAAAAGTTTAGATATACATTTAGTGAACCAAAATGTATATCAAATTGATAACCTCACAGAAAGAAATTAATTCAAACAGCTTAAGCATAATACTCTGTTTGTACCCCTGAATGGGGTATAATAAGGAAAAAATGCAAAGAAAATTTGAACTTAATAGGTTTCTTGTTGGTTGTGGTATTGGTATAATAATGTAAAAACTATTTTGTAAGTAGAGCAAATGAGTTATTTGGAACCAGAGTTTTCACCGTGGAGTGGGAAGGGTGGAGGAGAGAAATGATGGAGGAGAGGCAAGAAAGAAAGGAAGAAACTTGGTAAATGTTAATGGCCTTTTTGAAAACTCTGCTTATTCCCTCACAGGACTTCTTTTCAAGGATTGTATTTGGTTTATTTGCTACTACTCCCTAACGTTGTCTTTTTGGTTCCACAGGGCTCGGAGTGGAATGCCTCTAACTTAGAGGATTTACAGAACCGGGGGTAAGCACACAGAGCAATTGCTGACACCCTCATGTGACAAAAGCCAATGTTTTATCTTTACATTTTCCAGTCAAGGAGGTGTCAGTGAGTAACTTAAAGCTTAAGAGTTGTTTCCAGTTGATTCTTATTGGCTGTAATCTAATAAAAATTAAAACAGCTACTCTCCCACTGTTTCATCCCCCCACCTCTGAAGAAAGAGCAGCTGCTTCAGTGGAAAGGCTTTTAAAACAAACGTGCAAGCCTTTCATGCTGTTTAAAACCAAATCCAGTTATTGATTTTTTTTAAACTTTTTTCTAGAGCAGTTTAGGATTCACAGCAAAATTGAGGGAAAGGTGCGGAGATTTCCCACATGCCCCGACACATGCATAGCCTCCCCCACTATCAGCATCCGCACCGGAGTGGTGCATTTGTTACAACTGTTGAGCCTACACTGACACATCATAATCACCTGACGTCCATCCTGTGTTACAGTTCACTGTTAGTGTTGTCCATTCTGTGGCTCTGTACAAATGTATGATGACCATATCTCTACTGTTATGACATCATACAGAATATTTTCACTGCCCTAAGAGTCCTCTGTGCTCTGCACATTTATTCCCTACCCTCACCCCCTGGCAACTATTGATCTTTTTACTGTCTCTGTAGTCTTTGGTTCCTATTCCACATTTATTGAGCATCTTCTCTGGGCCAAGCACAGTACTAGATGTTAGGGATCCAAAGAAAAATAAGACTCAGTCCCTGTCCTTTTACAGTAAGGTACTTGAAGACTAAGTAGGTTACAAATGTAAAATGGACAGTGTAAAACTGAACAAGAAGGCCTACCTTGTATTAAGAAATGTGTTCTTTCCTAAACAGCGTGGTTATTGAGTTTGATTGTTGCAATTGAGACCACAGTGAACATTCAGCAAGCAAAGAACTGCCATTCTTCCCATTTCACTTCTTAGCTATCGCCTAAATCTCATTGAATTTGGCCGTAGGAGGTCAAATCATCCCAGTAAGAGAAGAGAAAATCATGTCTGGAAATCGGCCGTGCTAACTCTTCATTGTGGACAGAGATAAGACCTACTGAGACTCAGGCAGAGATGGCTCCCTGGCTGGTTGCTGCCTGTTTTCTCAGCTACACGTCAGCCTTCTGGTTATCTTTAACATGATTAGATGCATACTCCCTACTTTTCCAACAGAAGAAAGAAAGCCAAATGATTATACAGAGAGATCTGGGGTGGGAAGGGATCTGGTTACTTAAAGATAGGAAAATAAATAGAACTTGGAAAATTTAAGTTGAGAACGATTGAATTGAGAGTTCGTGAAAGCAAAGACTGCATCTTAGTTTTGTGTGAAACATACCTAGCTCAGAGCTTTATACCAAAAGGGTGCTCAGTAAATGTGAAGGAATGATAGAAAAACTTTTGTGACCTGTAGGAAACTAGCACCTGATACAGTATTTAATATGAAATCTGAGATTTGACAGAGCAGTGCCTGCCAGATGTATCAGAATCACTTCATACATACATACACTTTGACTTTTGACTTATATCTCCAGATGAAGATGAGACCTATTCATCTCATTTGCTACTTACAAGGTTATTTTTAAATTCTAAAATAGAGATGTATCTATTTGTCTTTAAAAGACAAGTATGGTTAGATACTCAAACATGTACTCTTGTTTCTTAAAATCACTGGTTCTTACATTTTAGAGGATGAAGAATTACAGTTCAGGGATCTGTGCATAAAACATGTACATTGCCCCCTGTGGATGATTTAAGGGGTTTTCAAGTGTAATTTTGACAAGAAGGTCATTTTTGCCCAAACTGCTGACTCTAGAACTCCCAAGTAAAGTGCTGCTCTTTATAGAGATGGCAAAGAATTTTCAAAGAGTACCATTTCCAATTGGTAGCGGCTGCCTAGAGTTCTGTAATGAAAAGGATTGGGAAACTCTGTCCTGCTGTAACCCATTAGTGAAGTATGGGATTGGGGATGGAAAGGTTGTTCATTTTTATTTTAAATAAAATAAGAGAAGCGTACTTGCTTTTTTTTCCTGACAGTTTTAAGATATTCACATACTATAGAGTTCACCCTTTTAAAATGTGTATATTCACAGAGTTGTGCAATAATCAGTTTATAACATTTTTTCAATTCCAAAATAAAGCCTTTAGCAGCCACCCCCATTTCCCTTCCTCCCTTCAGCTCCTAGAAACTACTAATCTACTTTCTGTCTCTATAGATTTGCCTATTCCGGGCATTTCATTTATGTGGAATCACACAATATGTAGTCCTTTAAGAGTGGTTTATTTCACTTAACATATTTTCAAGGTTTATCAGTGTTGTAGCATGTATTAGTACTTCATTCCTTTTTGTTGCCAAATAATATTCCATTGTATGGATTTATATATGCCACATTTTATCTATCCATTCATCAGTTGATGGACATCTGGGTCATTTCTACTTTTTTTTCTTGTTTTTATTGAAGTATAGTCAGTTTACAATATTGTGTCAATTTCTGGTATACAGCACAATGCTTCAGTCATTCATGAATATACATATATTCTTTTTCATCATAAGCTACAAGATATCAAATACAGTTCCCTGTGCTATACAATATAAACTTGTTTATCTATTTTATATATACCAGTCAGTATCTGCAAATCTGAACTCCCAATTGATCCCTTCCCACCTCCTTCCCCTCTGGTAACCATAAGTTTGTTTTCTATGCCTGTGAGTCTGTTTCTGTTTTTTAAGTAAGTTTGTCTTTTTTTTTTTTTTTTAGATACTACATATGACTGATATCATATGGTATTTTTCTTTCTCTTTCTGGCTTACTTCACTTAAAATGACATTCTCCAGGGCCATCCATGTTGCTGCAAATGGCATATTTTTATTATTTTTATGGCTGAGTAGCATTCCATTGTATAAATATACCACAACTTCTTTATCCAGTCATCTGCCAATGGACATTTAGATTGTTTCCATGTCTTGGCTATTTGTTTCTACTTTCTGTTTACTGTGAATACTGTTACTACTATTCATGTACAGATCTTTGGGTGGACATACATTTTCATTTCTCTGGGGCTTATACCTAGGAGAGGAATTACTGGGTCATATGGTAACCTTTGGGGGAGCTGCTAGACTGTTTTCCACACTTGCATGTTGCTTGCTTTTTAAATTAAAAGAAAGAAATCCTTTCTAATAATGGACTTTGATGCTAAGTTAAAACAGATTCAGATCACGTCCCAAGAAAATTTTGGTTGCTTGACCTTAACCACAGAATTGATTAGCTATGGCTCTCCCTTTTTGTAATCATTTCTCTGACTTCAGAGATTGAGTTTGTAGAACCCCATGTGTGATTCTGAGAAGGAAGCAGCTTCTACAGAGAGAAATGAGTGAGGCTGTGTTGTGTTGTTAGAGTAAACTCCAGTGATATCAAAGTCCACACGGCATTGAGAAAAATTAATCCTTTGGCAAATTAAACTCAAGCACTTACTGAGATTGCACAGTGAAAGAGATAGCAGAAGAAATTTTTGATGCAGAAACCCTTTTCTGCAAGCCTGGGAGAACTCTCAGACACATCTGCTGCCATAGCAGCCAGGAATGCAGCCTAGAGAGTCAAGAGAATTTTAAGTCCAACTTTCCTCTGACCCTCCCAGCTCTGGCCTCATTTGCCTTTCACATAGTTTAAAGAGAGAAATAGAGCAAAAGCTGACGATCTGGCATTTTAAAAGATAGGAGGAAATGTTTCCTTCTTCTGTTGGGTTTTTTTCCCTTGAGGTACATGTTAATCGTCTGATTTAACACAAATGACTTTCAGAGAATAAATTTTTTTGCTGGTAATTTTTAATGACTAAAGAGAAACTCAGATTGTGGGCCTTGGGTTGATTCTTTGGAGTAAAATGCAAGGCATATTTTCAAAAGGCTCTCAAAGATGAAATTGTACAACTATACAAAAACTGAAGACAGAATTTAGATGTTGAAATTGGCAAACAACTTTTGTCTCAGTAGCTCCCTGGTGCCCAGGTATGCCCAGGGCCCTGTTACACAGTTTCTGTACTAAATAAGTACAGCCTCTTAGAATTTTTTCAGCTTTCTCCAATATCTTAGGATTTAATTTCAGCCTCGGGAGTAAACAAGTTTTAAATAAGAAAAACAGTGCTGGGAATTGGATTTCACCTGGGCAGTAGAGCTCATGTTCTCCTTGGTTCCTTCGCAGGGTCCGGTATATCTTGAATGTCACTCGAGAGATAGATAACTTCTTCCCAGGAGTCTTTGAGTATCATAACATCCGGGTATACGATGAAGAGGCAACAGATCTCCTGGCTTACTGGAATGACACTTACAAATTCATCTCTAAAGCAAAGTGAGTAATGGTCCCGCACACACATTCTGACCCCTGTCCCTTGTGCACCACACGTGGCTGGGGCCTGAAAGTTGTATGTAACTTACTGATCATACTCAGGGAGAAGGAAGTAACAGGGAAAAGGAGACAGGTTTCTTAATCCCGGAGAAAAGATCAGTGACTGAACACTTTTCCTTTAAGTAGATGAAGCCCCTGGAAGAAGATGATCTCATGTTGGCTATTTTCATTGAGCACAAAATTAGAGAAAATAAACTTAAGCTGCAGCAAAAGGAATAGAAATGAGAGAAGGGAGAAATTCTGAATTAGAGAAGAAGTTGTGAATGAGAGAAGGGAGAGTTCTTATGTTGCCAACAGGGACATTTAAGTAATATAATAGAAATCATTCCAAGCGGGCAGAACAGTGGGTCCTCCTCTCTGAAGACAAGGAGAGAAACATAGTGAGCTTTGGAAATCTTTTCCATTCTTTTCCTTTACTTTTATGATACTCTAAATAGTGAAGTTTTTCTGTGGCTCTTCTGTTGTTGTCTAGCTTAAATTAATTGGTCCTTTTAGTGAAGCAATTCAATAGTATTAATTTAATGTTTAATATTAATATGTCAACACTGATTTTTTCTTTAAGTCCCTGGGGGTTTCCTTTCCAGTCCTATTTATTCCTTCAATAAAGGAAACCATAAATGAGCATGTTGGCCACGCTCCCCCTTCAAGTGGGACCACACTCAGATCCTCCCTGGCAGATGAGAAGCACTTCTGTTTTTAAAGTCCTCCTTCAAGAATGATGCCACATCTTGCCTAAGGAGCTTCATGGACAGGAAGTTCTTCCTCTTAGTTCCCCTGAATCCTCATACTCCAGCTTTGAGCCCATTTTTTCAGTCACTAGCCAGTACCTGAAAGACTGTTTTGTATTGTTGAAGCTTATTATTAGATTATTCCTAATGATACCACTCATGGCATACATATTCTTTCATGTAATATTTTCCAAAACCCAGAGTGACATACACTGTCATCCTTCTGTACAGAGAACAGACTGCAGAAATGAGGTTCAGAGAGGTTACGTAAAAAGTGGTGAAGGTAGGACTTGAACCTAAGATCATGTTTCATTTCAGAGTTTATCAAGTATATAGGAATAGTCTAGTTCCTTAAGGAAAGGGAAAAGACGAGGCAAGTTGTCAGAGTCACAACCAAAAAGGCTAGAGTTTGAGGTGAGGCCCAAGTCCCAGTGAAAAGAAAGGCTAATTTCAGCAGGGCTGGGTTTAGGGGGAGATGCATGAAGCACCCACATTACATTTACCAAGAGACACCAACTCTCAGTTTCCTGCAAGTGTAAGTTGACATCTGAGAGCAGGTGAGTTTAGGATTCCTAATGTGATGCCAGGCTTAATCTGGACAGTCTAGTGCTTGAATTGGGGTAGGGGTGGGCATTGAAACTGAAAGTTGAATTAGGTGAGCACTATCTCCTGATCCTTCATTACCTGTGTTAGAAGCCATCCACTGAAAAAAAACCAGTTCAAAATGAAGAAATGTTTTCATAGGAGTGGATTTCATAGTTGTATTTTTCCTAAGATTGTCCAAGTTTGAGCACCTTCCATGCTTGCAGGCATAGACCTGAAATTTGATGTATTAAAGTTGTCAGAGCTTGATGGGAAAATACAGAGCACATGTCTGAACTTCCATCTGAGTCACTGTGCATTGGCTTCCCAACTATAGTCTGAATGAAAACTATGTGGTGCCATAAGCTAAACAGATATTTCCTAGTCATTTGGGATAATCCAAGCACACAGACGCACACCCGCACCAACCATAACAGGACACTAAAATTTCACATCTAATTGACAGGTTAACTTTCTTTTCCTTTTGAAACTATTTCAGTTATTCCAGACCATTGTCTGCATTCCCGCAGCTTATCTGGCCCACTCATTTTGGCACTTAACCTCATGGCACCTTGCATTGGTTCTTAACTCTTTCATGTGTCTCTATCTCCAGCAGAAGTCTTACAAGCTTCTGGAAGGGAGCTTGTCTTTTGTAATACAGTGAGTGAGTAAATGAATAGATTTCCCCTGTTAGGCTGACACGTGCAATTTTTAATTTATTGGAATAGCCACTTGGGAAGGATCCCAGCCCGTGTACACTAATGATAAGGATAACTGTTCTTTTTTTCTAGTTTTGAAAATATTGTTCCTACTTAAGCTGACATCTCTAAGCAGCAGATGCAAAAGTTTGTTCATACGTTTAGCAAATCTTTAAAGGCTTACTCTGTGCCAGACACTGTGTTATTAACAGAATTAGAAAACTGAATAATAATTCATATCCAAGGTAATAAGCTCTGGCATGAGGGGTTTTGTTTTGTTTGCTTGTTAGTGTCACTTTGTGGTAACTTTGTTTTCTCTTTCTTCCACTCCGTTAAAAAAAAAAAAAAAACAGCTAGTGACTCATTCCACCCTCATTGCTAAGAAAGCCATGTGGTTTATCACATGGCCCCATCCAGCTCTACAGGCTGTATAGCCTGTCCCTAGACAGAACACGAGGGTTGGTGTTGTGAAAAGTAATATCCAGGGCTATGTCTGATTAAAGAGGGTTAGTTTCATTTGGTTTGTGCTTTCCTCCAGGGATAGAGCTCTTACTGGAACTTGAACTGGAAGCAACTCAGAACATTTGGATAAATTAGAGGAATCACTCCCATACCTGTGCCAGCCATGAAACATGCCCCTGGAGTTGAGGGGACTGGCCTCCAACCACACACAAAATGGGGTCCAGTCTCTAAACTGAAAATTCTCTTTCTGTGCTGTGTGACCAACTGTCATTGCAGTTACTGTTTTGAATTTTAATTGTCCACTTCTCCCAGTGAATCCTACCCTTTAGAGAAAAACTGTTACTTATCTTTGCATCCTGGACCTCGCACATTGTCTTACACATGGTAAATGCCTGGTAAATGTTTGCCAAATGAATTAAAGAGGCTTCATATAAACACTGAGTATTGTTTGAATGCTCCAGAATTGCCTGCCCTCCCTGCGCATTTGATTAGAGGCGCACACAGTTGTACTAAGGTGGGATGGATTGCAGAGCGAGACATTGGAAGGGCAAGACAGGAGAGATGTGGACACATTTAGAACCTGGCTTTTATAGTGTAAAGTATACTCACTATTGTGTTTTCTTCTTTACTTCAATGCCCCAAACTAGGAAACATGGCTCTAAATGCCTCGTGCACTGCAAAATGGGGGTGAGTCGCTCAGCCTCCACTGTGATTGCCTATGCAATGAAGGAGTACGGCTGGAATCTGGACCGAGCCTATGACTACGTGAAGGAAAGACGGACAGTGACCAAGCCCAACCCCAGCTTCATGAGACAGCTGGAAGAGTACCAGGGGATCTTGCTGGCAAGGTGAGTCCTTAAGTGACTTTCTCAGACTTTCCCTCCTTCATGCTCCCCAAAGCACAGTGAACTGTCCTTCTCTGCGGCTAGTTCTCAGTCTCATTTGAATGTGTGATATGTTTTGGAAATTGAAATCTCTATCAATCTAGTTTTTTTTTAAAAAAAAATCAGTACTAATATTTAAGATTAGCATGGAAGATGAGGCATTTAATTTAAAGTCATTTAAACTGAAGGGTGGAAATACTCTTTCCTTATTTCAGTTCTCAACTAGGTGCAGATTTTAATACATACTTCTCAAAATCTTCTAAGGCCAGATGCAGCTGCCTTATCAAAATGAACACTGATTGCTCCCTAGGTAATGCTAGGCATAGCTGAAATTCTTAGAAATCTTTTGGCCCATTCTTTAAAAAATTGACAGTACCTCCTGCCCCTTTGAGCGTTTGTTTTTTTTTTTCAGTGCTGAGTTTCACTGAGCTTTTTCCAGTAATTTTGGTTGTATGATTAATCAGCAGAATTGGGATATATATATAACCCATTTGAGGTATAAAGGTGCTTCCCAGAAATAGCACTCTTGTTTTCTTTTTTTTTAAGATTTTATATATATTATATATATATATATATATATATGTTTGATTTTTTATATATGCTTTGCAGAAATGCAGAAAATTATAAAAGAGAGAAATCATTTATAAAGTCAGTACCCATGGACAGCAGTTGGCATTATCTTACCTCGTTCTCCAAGTCTCCCTCTTATCACATACACTCACGGGTATTTTTCACAAAACCTGTTCCTCAGCTTTACCTCTTCACCCAGTACTAAGTCTTTTTTTTTTTTTTTAACCGTAGCAGCGTTTACTGAGCACTTACGCTGCACTTAACCACCACTGTTCCTTTTTCCCCCAGATTTATTGAGATATAATTGACATACAACATTGTGTAAGTTTAAAGTGTCCGGTGTGCTGATTTCATACATCTACACACTGTAAATTCATTGACACCATAGCATTAGCTAACTCATAATTACCCCCTTTTTCGTGGTGAGAATATTGAAGATCACTCTTAGCAACACTCCAGTATGTCATACAGTATTACCATCATGCTGAACACTAGATGCCCAGAACTTGATAATCTCGTATCTGGACGTTTGTACCCTTTGACTAACATCTCCCCATTCAACCCCGCCCCCCAGCCCCCTGGTAGCCTCCAGTCTACTCTCCATTTCTCTGAGTTTGGCTTCTTCGGATTTCACATGAAAGTGATGCCATTACAGTATTTGTCTTTCTCTGTCTACCTAGTCTAGTCTTGAACATCTTCCTGCATCAGTAAGAACTGGCTGTTTCAACAGTCACTTGGTAATTGGTTATAAAGAGTAATTAACTTCCCTACATTATTTATTACACCTTTGGTGGTAAAAGCTGATCTCAGGAAAGATTCAGATAGTAAACTGATTTGAAGATCGGTTTCCTGAGATGGCACGTGCTGAAGTTCTGTGGAGTGCTGTATTTTGCTTTGTTTTTCCACGTAGGCATGTTCTACGTGGAACATGTAGGGTGAAGGCACAGCTGCCTAGAAGTAGTTGGGGCTGATGCCAGAGTTTGACTCCAGTGAGTCTCATGACTTGGTCTTGACTCTTGAATCTGGGCTGTGTTTCCCCTGAACAAAGTGTTAAATAGCCTTCCAGCCTATCCAGGCAAAGGGACCACCCTCCCACCCCCAGAGTACTGTGAAAATGTGGCCACAGCATAGCATTATGGTTTCCACTAAAAAAACCCTCCCATTTACTCAGTACTTGGCATGATTTCATCTGAGCCATGCTCTTAGGAGGCTGGGAGGATACTGAAGTCTCCTCAACTTTAAAAGAATTTATAGGTCTTCGGGGCCAGATTTTGATGACATTTTAGATTAGATCAGAAGGTAGGACAAAGCAGTTCTTTTTGGCACAAGAAAGAGGCATCGGAGGGTCGAATGAGACATAAATATTGTATATCCCCAGGCACACGCATGACGGATATTAGGCAGTGTCCTCACGTGACCCACTGAGAGGAAGGATACTATGTGTCCTGCCAATTTCAGTATTTATTCTGGAATCCCAGGCTACTGCAAGCTGTTGGATTGGGTTTTTTTAGTGTATGTGGTTTTTCTTAGAT
Source organism: Vicugna pacos (assembly GCF_048564905.1). Classification (NCBI taxonomy): domain Eukaryota; kingdom Metazoa; phylum Chordata; class Mammalia; order Artiodactyla; family Camelidae; genus Vicugna; species Vicugna pacos. Next base: position 44,919,249 of record NC_133002.1, read on the forward strand.
GTTAAAGGAATTTCAGAAAAATCTCAGATGAGGAGAACAAGGGCAGCATAAACCCACAAGTCACCCTGCATCTTCCCTCTCCGTCCTGCCTTCCTGGGCTTGATTCCTGAAGGGAGGGGCACGTCCTGGAGAGTGAGAAAACCACAGAATCTGAGTCAGGAGATCTGGTTTCCGTTCCTGGTTCACCCCCTTGCTGCAGCTTCGAGAAGTTAATTCATAGTTCTGCTCCTCACCTGACCCCGTCTGTAAAGTGAAAATCGGGAGACCTACTTCACAGGGTCATTGTAAATAAATGTGTGTATAATGTACATGATGTTCTGTTGTTCAGATGCGATTCTCATCATCTCCCTCCAAGGCTACCCAGAAAACACACATATGCATGTGCCATTCATTTCCTCCTCCTTCCGTAATCACTGCCTCCCACCACCCATAGACACACTCACTGCATTAGCAACTGGAATGGAAGTGCCCTGAAATTCTCTGTATTGTGATGTTTCCTGGATTTTAAGAACTAAAGGCTACTACTGGGGGTATATCACTTAGGCTGCTTTCCGCTGCAGGTAATAATAGAGTGTCTCCACCAACTGGGGTCTCGACAAGAAGTAGCGTACTCCAGTTAGGATTATATGAGGACGGCCTTATACAGGGGCCATTGACAAAGCTGTGGGATTCTAGTGGAATCAAGGGACTTCTATCAGCAGAGCTGTTTGGTAGTAGCTCCAAGGCCCAGAGAGGGAGGGAGCAGTTACTAGAAACTGGAAGGAGACTCCTGGAGAAAAGGCACCTTCAGAGAGGAGCAGAAGCCTTCAGTCAAGGGACGCAGCCAGCCAAAGTGATCCTGCAGGGCAGGTGCTGGGGGAAAATGACCTGCCTTCACTCTCCTCCCTCCAGTCTCCTGCTGGGGCTCCCCACTAGCCAGACCCTATGGAAGTCAGGAGACAAGTTGATGTGGTTCACAGATCAGTCTCCAGGGCAGAGAGCAGGGTGGAGAGGCTGACGAGTGGGTCTGTAGGAGCAAACAGAAGATGCCTGGTCCAACATCCAGCTGTAGGTAGTTTAAGAAGTTGGACCATTTAACATCTCATAACAAGAAGCACAGAAGTAGACTCTGCAATAGCTCAGTGATGTAATAAGGGGGACATTGGTGCTCTCCATCTTCCTGCTCTACCTTTGTTAGTTAATGGCTTGGTCCTTGAATTTTCCTCATGATTGCCAGATGTCTGCCATATTTCTAGGCATGTACATATAAATTCCACAGCATCTGGCTGAATGAATGGGCATTCAGTTAGAGGGGGAGACCTTTCCCAGTAGCTCCCCAGTAGACTGCCCCCCGGCCCCCGGACTCACTTACCAAGACTGGGTCATATTCCTAAAACGAATCACTGGAAAAACAGAATTTCCTAGATGGGCCAAAACAAATTCATATTCACCTTCTGGTGCTAGGGAGGTGCCACATTCCCTGAACCCATGGGGCAGTAAGCACCCAAATCAAATCAGGCCTCTGCCAAGAAGGAAGAAGTAGGCGTGCCTCTTGGGTGTACAGCCACTCGGGTCTGCAGTCTAGGATGTGTTGTCAGGAAACGGCACTAGTAGGCTACCTGCTAAGCTAGCTGCCGAGTGAATTGGGCCTGGCAGACTCTTGCCCAGCCCTAGGCACTGCTCCAGGGTGTGTCTGCTCAGAAGAGCAAAGAAGCAGCCCCAGATTCCTGTGACTGTCTGAAGCCCTGTCAAGCCTTGCAGCTTAGGTAACCAGGAGAGGAGAGTCCTTAGAAAATTCCCACTCATTCTCTTTGCAAAGAAATTCCATTTCCTATCCAGGTGCTTAGATCTTGTATTTCATATCTTCTCCCAGGAAGCACATGTGGTGGTTTTCCCAGAGAGAGAGAACTCTGATCGCAGCAATTTCAAGCCCCATTGATTGTCCGGAGTGGCACTGGGTGCTTAGTTTGAGATGGCAGCTTGGTGTTTGAGGGTGTTAGCTTGGTGCTTTGACCTCTTGGCAGAAGAAAAGTTTACCAAAGCGATACCAGGCCCCTGTAGTGGTTTTTGAATTGATTACAGTCTCTTAATCAGAATGTGAGGGTATGGGCCAAACAGTGACAGCCCCTCTGAGATACACGGGACTTTTTGCATCTTTTATATGTCTTTAAGAACCTGGGAAAGGCTAATATTTAATATTCTCCTTTAGACCTAAAAGTGAGGGCATCATAAAGCCACTGACACTGTTCACATCTAATTTTCTTTTTTCTGTTTTTGTAGCTGGGGGATGGGAGTGAGGCAGGAGAAGGGGTGTGTGTGTGTGTGTGTGTGTGTGTGTGTGTGTGTGTGTGTGTGTGTTGAAACCCTCCATTAAACTGCCAGCAGCCCTGTTTGTTATTCTGCACTCTAATCATTTAGGTTTCTGGCAGATTTATATTCCATTAGACGAGCTCAGATTTCAGGCATTTGCAAGCTGGACCATGTGTCTGAGATATTATGTTCCAGTGTATAAGGGACAAGGAAGAAAATATTGGTGGTGGCCAAGGAGAGTTCGTGACACATGTCCTGTTAGATGTTAGATTCTTTGAACATTCCTGTCACCAGGGCCAGAGGAGACAGAGTTGTCTTTTGCCCTGGCTTTGCTGGTGGAGACATTGAAATCTAGTTAGCTGGTGCACAGTGGTCAGCCAGCAGGAGGGAACCCAAGAATGAGAGGACATAGGCTCCTGGTCAGGTGACAACCAATCACAATTATGGTTTAAAGGATTTTCAGTGAAATAATATTAAAGCATTTAGGACCATGCACCGCACAGAAAATGCTCAGCTGATGCTTTTTCTCTTCCTTCTCCTTCCTACAAGCTGCCTATTGCTCTAAGAAGTAACCATAAACAGTCTGATTTTACTATAACTGATACTTCATTTTCAGTAGTATTTTCCTCTATATAATTTTCTCAGAGTTGGTACTTTACCAAACATACACCAATAAGAAAGCGGAGGCAGGAGAATGGGATATCATATGTATCCTGTCATTGAGATTTCCTTCTTGTTCATCTACTAAGTAAAAGGCCAAATTCTTGCCCAGGATGGCCCAGTCATCTCACATGTGTCAGTGTGTTTGTATGAATCCAAATTCAGGTCAGAGGCCACTCAAGGGGGAAAAGAACCTGAGACTCGGTTGCATCATTCAGGCCACAAACCAATTCTGCAGTTCTTTTTGGCAACTTATTTACTTGCTGCCTACCTGGACTAGGTGGAGGGAGTCAGCTGAATAAAAAACATTAACAGTTTAAAATAACAAATATGGGGGGCGGATATAGCTCAGTGGTAGAGCGCCTGCTTAGCGTGCACGAGGTCCTGAGTTCAATCCCCAGCACCTCCGTTAAAAATAAATAAATAAATGAACAAACATTATTACCCCCCATTAATAAAAAAGTTAAAAAAAAAACAAATATGATCTAATGTCTTACATCTATCCCTACCAGTGATGGAGCATTGGAATAAATTGGCTTAGGAAAAAGCTTCACTGGGAAACAGTTTGATGTTACTGAGTAAAACTAGTGATGCACACATGCCCTGTGATGCACCTTTTCCATTCCCATATATATAACACCTTTGGGAAGGCAAAGTGTGTGCCAGGCATAAGCATGTCCACGGTAATATTGTTTGTAACAGCAGAACTGTTCATCAACAGGGTGGGAAAATATACTGTGGCATATTCATTACACTCTATAAAATCACAGCTGTACATCGATGAATCTTAAAAACGTATTAGGCAGAAGAAGTTGTAGAAGAAGGCATCCAGTATGATTCCATTTATATAAAATTCAAAACAAGCAAACTAAGCTGTAAATCATTAGAACAAAACATGTGATGACACTATAAAGAAAAGGAGGAATGAAGAGCCCAAAAATCAGGACAGAGGTTACTAACCTCTGAGCTGGGAGGAGAAGGTGATCAGGAAGCGGCACGTGGGGTAGCAGTGCTTCAAAGGCCATGGCGATGAATACCTTGACTGTATCAGAAAGCTGCCTGCCACCCTCCCCTGCGGGCCCGATTGCAAAAATGAAAAAGGCAGCAGAATCAGATTTATTTTTGGATTGGGGTTTTTCTTTCTCCTTTACAAGTAGGTGTCAGTTTAATTCCAGAGCCCTGACCCAATATTTTCTGATGATTATCTTCTCCAGGAAGAGAAGGAAATCCCTGCTGGGGAAAGCAGCTATGATGTCAGGCACTTCCTCTGAAACATGCACTGTTCGTGCCTATTAGCGTAACTTCAGTCTCTCATTCCCTCTTGATCAGTGATTTATAAGCAGCTTTTAAAAAACATACTTTGGAGGGTTCTTGGAATCATGAAAACATTCCATCTGCCTGTTGACTGAGAAGATAAACTGTTCTTACATTATTAGAAGGGTGAGAACAGCTATTCTGTGAGTTATCTTCTTAGTGATGTGCATCACAGGAATAGTCCTGCACTCGTGGCTGGGAGGAGTTGTTGCAGGTTTGAACATCCTCATGATAGGTGAGGGATAGAAACTGGAGAACACAGTCATATTTAGGTCAGGATACATGGTGTCAAGATCTAAGAGGAAAAGCTTCAAAGGGGAGGTATACTGGCATCTGTTGGCCACAAGGTACAGTTTAGGCCCCACCTATCCAACCAGTCTGCTCGCCTGTCCTCACAGCCACGCGCTCCTTTGGGATCTGTGATATGTTGTCTCCTCCTAGGGGTGGCTGGAGTTTGTGCAGCTTGGAAAGGGTGAAAACCCCACCTTACACCCAGCTAATTGATTATAGTTTGTCTTCATAAACAAATGACCCGCTCCCCACCCGGAAAAGCTCCCTTCAGCTGGACAGGCCTGAGTCAGAGAGAGCCCTACCCCAGCAGCAGACAGGCAGGGGGAGCTGAGAGCAGGTGCAGAGCTGAGAACAAACAGGAGTTCACATTAGTGCAGGCGCATGACTCGGCAGAGATTCACAGGCCCGGAGGCAGGTGTGGCCCTGCGCCCAGGGTTAGTTGTTTTGGGTCGTTTCCCATTCCACCCTGCGGCGAGGTAGCTCTTCATCAGCTTGTAAGTCATGGAAACCGCACCCCCAAACGCCACATTTAGTGACCTGTTCCCTGGGCAGGTGCCTGCCCAACCACAGGGCCTCCTTTCTCTTTTTGATTGGAGCTTTGGGAACGGTGCTTCCTTGTTAGAGAGTGTAGTTTGGAATGAAATCTCATCAGACCTTCTCTCATAAAATCAACCAAAGGATGACTGTATGTGTGTGGTCTTTTTGGCCCACCTGCTTTTCCAGGTGTCACTTTAGTTTGATGGTTTTTATCCACAGATCCTTATGTGAAAGGGGCCTGTACTTCCCCTCTTCCATTCTGTTACCAGCCTTTTTCTCCAGATTTACTAGCCTCATCTTTGCTTTCTAACTCTAAAAAGATGACCACTCTCCTCGCACTTCCACATCAGTGATTAATCCAAATCAGCTCTTTATCCCAATTATGAGGACTTAATCATGGATTCCAGTAGAGTATTTCTCTTTGTATTACTTGGATGCTGTTTTTAGTTTTCCACCCAGTTACTAATATTAAACATGATCTTTTTTTTTTAATTCAAAAATCACAGAAATACTACAGAGTGTAGAAAGTAAAGCCCTCCCCAAGAATAGAAACCCTGTCTTCCTTGAAAGAAACACTGTTAGCAGCTTGGTGGTCTTCCAGACATTTTCCTACACTGACTCTAATGTGGGAATTGACCAGTCTAAATGTGTTCAACATGCTTTTTCACTTAATAGTATATACATTGGACGTCATTCCACTAAAATACCTATTTTTAATAGCCTCATAGCATATAGGTGTATGGACCGTATTTAAATAAACTTTCTTGGTGTCCGGTTATTTTTAGTACCTCAGCATTACAGTAGAGATACTTATATTGCTTTGTGCACTTACATAGTAGCATTTGTCCAAGTAAAATTCTTAAAGGGAAAATTGTTGGTTAAAAGGTTAAATTTTGAAAGCTATTGCCAAATTTCATTCTTAAAAATTGTACAGTTCACACTCCTACCAACTGTGTATTATTTAGGGCTTGTTTGGCCAAACCATCAGCAGCACTGGCTGTTAGCAACCATTTTTGCTCTTATAGGTCTGCTGGGTAAAAAAATCAGATCTTGTGTTCATTTGTTTTTGTTGTGATGTTGTTTTGCTCTTTTTTTGTTTGTTCTTTGCCACTAGTGAAATTGAGCATCTTTTCAGATGTTTATTGCCCTACTTTTGTGGGGCATCAGCAAAGCATTTTGCAAGTTACGATTTAAGTTTATCTGGGAGTGGTTTCCAGGGAGGGTGTGGATTGTTTTCACAAAGCCGAGTAAAGCATTTCCTACGTATGTCCTCCACAGCAAACAGCGGCATAACAAGCTCTGGAGATCTCATTCCGATAGCGACCTCTCGGACCACCACGAACCTATCTGCAAACCAGGGCTAGACCTCAACAAGAAGGAGATCACCACCTCAGCAGACCAGATCGCCGAGGTGAAGACCATGGAGAGTCACCCACCTGTACCTCCCGTCTTTGTGGAACATGTCGTCCCACAAGAGGAAAATCAGAAAGGCCTGTGTACCAAAGAGAGAATGATCTGCTTGGAGTTTACATCTAGGGAATTTCACGCCGGACAGATAGAAGATGAATTAAACCTAAATGACATCAATGGATGCTCATCAGGGTGTTGTCTCAATGAATCAAAATTCCCTCTTGACAACTGCCATGCATCCAAAGCCTTAATCCAGCCTGGACAGGACCCAGAAATGGCCAACAAGTTCCCAGACTTAACAGTGGAAGATTTGGAGACAGACGCACTGAAAGCAGACATGAACGTCCACCTACTGCCTATGGATGAACTGACATCCCGCCTAAAAGATCTCCCCATGTCCCCTGATCCTGAGTCACCAAGCCCTCAACCCAGTTGCCAGGCTGAAGTCTCAGATTTCAGTACAGATCGCATTGACTTTTTTAGTGCCCTAGAGAAGTTTGTAGAGCTTTCCCAAGAAACCCGGTCCCGATCTTTTTCTCACTCACGAATGGAAGAACTAGGTGGAGGAAGGAGTGAGAGCTGTCGACTGTCCGTGGTGGAAATCGCCCCTTCCGAAGCGACAGCTGATGACCAGAGAAGCAGCTCTTTGAGTAATACCCCCCATGCGTCTGAAGAGTCATCAATAGATGAGGAACAGTCAAAGGTAAAAACTACCTTTATAGTTCTGTGTGTATTGAAGTTCTCTTTGAAGACAAAATATTTGGGACTCTGCTATGTTTACTTCATTTTTGATGTTGCTAAAAGATTTAGGAAGGCAATATGGGAGAGACAGTCTGGCCAAGAATTTCTTTTGAAGACTTAGGACTTAAATATTTTTTAAAAAATCAGTTGCCTTTCAAGGAATTTATCTTTCCAGGCTTTTGGTGTCATTGGAAGCACTTTTGAGAAGGGATGAGGGAAGAAGGGGATAGCCAGAACAAATGCCCTGCCTGAACAAGGAGCCCTCTGGACCTCTGCAGTTTAGATCAAATCTCCCAGCAGTGAAGTGCCAGGGACTTGTCTGCTGCCTGAGTGAGACCTGTCTCTCTCTGAGAAGATGGGTTTGTTTGGGAAATTCTTTCTGCCTCCGAAAATTCAGACTAGACATGTGTTAATAGTTGTTGGAGTAGCAGCTGATGCCCATGAGTTCTTGCTGTTAGTAATGTTTCTGAATTGTTCCTCATCTCAGACCCTGCAGTATTCAGGAATCAAGGGATGGTTTGAGGAAGTGATTTGAGAGCAGACAGAATCCCAAGATCCTTCTCAGTGGCATATGAGTTCTTATGAGCCATCTCAGACTCAGGAAAGAGTTACTGTATATCATCAATTCTAAGATGCACGCTTATTCTCATTTTGACTTCTGAAATTGGGATGTATCTTAAAAACAGTAGTTTCTGAGACAGTATCATCCAGTAATTGGGAAGTAAATGGTGACAGATTTACTCTAACATAAATGAAATAATTTAATGATTTCAGTGGACCAGACTTGATTCTTGACATCTCCTATGTCTTTCTACTTACATTCACCTCCATGTCTGTTACTCACTGTTCTCTCTCTTCCTAACCACCCCAGGGCAGTTGTTGCCTCTGCTTCTGTCTTCTCTCCCGCAAAAGCTATGCCTCTGTCTTGCTTCTACTGGGAAATCAAAATGTTGAGCTCTCCTTCGGACTAATGGATGTAGTAGCTCTGACAGAAATAGCTTTTCTGCAAAATTTCTGGTCACATAAGCACTCTCTTCGTAGTCCATGCACACACTGGGTCTGCTGTGACTTCTCTCCCAGTCTTGGCCTCTACCTGATGTCCCAGCAGACTTCCCCCAAAGGTATAACTGACCATGTTAGTCTGTACTAGCTCTGACATTTGAAGGAGAAAGACCAAAACAATTCCTAGGGAAATAATGTACTCTGAAGGTTTATAAAAATGTTACCAAAGTAGATTGATGGTCATAATGATGTTACTTTAAGACGTGTCCAAGGGCAGTTTTCAGATTTTGAGATTCTTATTTCTTTTACAGTAGGACTTGATTTTGCATTGGCTGGTTTTCTTTGGCCTTGTTCTAAATCCATCTGGGAATTCATAACTAGTGGAACAGTAAAATGTCAGAGTCACAGTTTCTCAGTTTGCACAAGCACGTGGTTGCATAAGCCAAGGAAGGAGCCATGTAAAACTCAGGGAACTGTACAGTCAGATGCAGGGTGCCATCATAAGCTGGGATGCTGCTGCTGGGAGCAGCAGTGGGAGGACGTGGACGGAGGCTGGTGAGACAGAGGACAGAAGAGAACAGTGCGTCTCCAAGTCAGACGTCCGTCTTCCTCTATCACTGAGCATGTTCCAGATGGCCACCAAGCCCTTCAGTGGGACTCCTCCCCTTGAACTAGGTTAGGATAAACTGGAAGTTGATAGGCTAGAGAGGAAATGTTTCATTTACCCCAGTATGGCCTAAATCCTGAAGGCTCGTGGTTTTAAGAAAATGAAGAGTATAGGAGCCTCCAAGGCTACTTGCTATTTACTTTTGGAGCAAGATATTGGATTAGAATCCTATTTGAGTAAACAGAGCAAAAGTTTAGTACACAGTGACATAGTCTGTGACTAATTCTGGATCTTTGCCTTTGACAAGTCCATTTCTTTTTTCTTGTATGACAGAACAGAGTACAATCCCAGGCAGAGGACAGTCCCAGCCACACCATGACTCATGTCCTCGTAGCCAGAAGGTTCTCCTGACTCAGGGGATTAGTAAGCCAAAAGTCTGGCATTTTCAATTAGCTGCCAGTTTGCCATAACCATCTCACTATTTTCTCTGCCTAGGCAATCTCCGAACTGGTCAGCCCAGACATCTTCATGCAGTCTCACTCAGAAAATGCAATTTCGGTCAAAGAAATCGTCACTGAGATTGAATCCATCAGTCAAGGAGCTGGACAGATTCAAGTGAAAGGTGACATGCTGTCCAATCCATGCCACACACCAAAGAAGCACATTGGCCATGAGCTGCCCCTTGAGAGGGCCCAAGCCACAGAGAACAAACCTGGAAATCTGGAGCAGAGTGAAGGTTCCTGCACAGCCCAGCCTGATCTAGCCAAAGACTCAGGGAAGTGGGACCCAGAAGGGTGCCCAGTGGCACACTCATCCACCACAGAGCTGGAAGAAGAGGAACCAGCTGAGGGGGAACAAGAGCTCTGGGGCCCAGGGATGCCCCCAGGTGCCAAGTGGTACCCCGGGTCTGTGAGGCGAGCCACCTTGGAGTTTGAGGAGCGCTTGCGGCAGGAGCAAGAGCACCATGGCACTACCCCTGTCTGTACCCCATTGTCCACTCGCAAGAATTCGAAGAACGATTCTTCTGTGGCAGACGTGGCTCCAAAAGGGAAGAGTGGTGAAGCCAGCCTGGAGCATTCATTCGTCCCCAAGGAACCAGAGATGAGCAAGGGCAAAGGGAAGTGCAGTGGGTCTGAGGCTGGCTCCCTAGCCCATTCTGAGCAACAGGCCATCATACCAGCACCCGAGCTGCTGGATTCTCACCCATCGCCAGCTCCTCAGGAGGGCCCAGGATCAGGTCCTAGAACACGGCAGGGAGGGGTCCTGAAGGAGCAGAGGGCCGTGGTCTCATGCCAGGGATCTGAGACACCAGCAGTCCCTCTGCCCCTTCCCAAGAAGATAGAAATCATTGAGTACACCCCCACAGTGACGTCACCCGATCACACTGGGCCTGGGGGTGAAACAGCCACCAGTGAGAAGAGTGGGGAGCAAGGACTGAGGAAAGTGAAAGTGGAGAAGTCCATCACTGTCCTCTGTGCACTGGATGAAAATCTGAACAGGACCCTGAGCCCCGACCAGGTTTCTCTGCACCCCAAAGTGCTACCTCTGCCTCCTTCCTCTCCTGAGCATGCTGGGCCCACCGACCCGACCCCCGCCCTGAGCAGCCCTGGAGACTGGGGCAACAGCCCGGCAGCTGCCCTGGAGACAGCAGCGCCTTTTGTCAGTCGCACAACCCATGTACCGTCTGCCAGCTTGGATTACCTGCATCCCCAGACTGTGGTTCACCTGGAAGGCTTCACAGAACAAAGCAGCACCACAGACAACGAGCCCTCTGCAGAGCAGGGCAGCTGGGAAGAAAGTCGGGAGGGCCCCCTCTCTGGGGACAGTGAAGTGCCACCTGAGGGCTCCCAGTTAAGCAGTGAAGACCTGACTTTAATTAGCAAACTTGGGGACAATATTGGGGAGCAACAAGAAAAACTGGACCCATCACCCATAGCCTGTCAACTCCCGCACAGCTCCAGTAGTGACAGTAGGAGGGGTCTCAGTGACAGCCCCAGTGTAGTGAAGGAGCACGCTCAAGAAGTCGAGTCCCAAGTGACTTCCCAGGTAGGGCTCGCCAAGCCACCCGAGATGAGGCGTTCAGCTTCCCTCGCCAAGTTGGGTTACTTGGACCTCTGTAAAGACTGTTTACCGGAGAGGGAGCCTGTCTGCTCTGAGTCCCCTCATCTCAGACTGCTTCAGCCTTTCCTCAGAACGGACTCAGGCATGCATGCCATGGAGGCCCAGGAGCCCCCAGAAAACCCAGATGCCCCCCAGAACCAGGAGCCCACCAAGTATTTTGTCGAGCAACTCAAAACAACAGAGTGTATTGCGCAGAGCAAGCCAGTGGAGAGGCCCCTCGTACAGTATGCCAAAGAATTTGGTTACAGTCAGCAGTGTTTGCTCCCCAGGGCAGGACCCGAATTGACTAGTTCTGAAGGAGGCCTGCCTTTGCTGCAGACCCAGGGACTGCCGTGTGCTGGCCCAGCTCCAGGGCTGGCTGTGGCGCCCCGTCAGCAGCACGGCAGAACTCACCCCCTTCGCAGACTGAAAAGAGCAAATGAGAAAAAACGGACAAGCAACCCCTTCTATAATACCATGTGATTCTGAGCCTATACATGTGACTTTCTAAAAGAAATGTTTGTGAAAGGGGCAGGTGTAATATGTAAGGAACATGCACTTTATTGGTTAATTTTATAATATTTTGGTCATTTTACTGTTCCTGGCGCATGCAGGGTTTGGTTTTTTCCCTCTGTGTGTATGTGTGTGTGTGTGAGAGAGTTTGATTTGGACGGCAAGACCATTTTATCATTTTTCATTTTTGGAAAATTCAAACCTCAAAAAATACTCATTTTCAAAGAACACCTTTATCAAAGGCAAATTGCTGTTTTTCAATCAACTGCCACCTGCTCCTCATTTTGCCCTCTGAGAAAAGGCATACTTGCTTGATCAAGGAAGGAAGCAGATGGGGATGGTGGGGATCAAGCTGGAAATTGGAAATGCCGCCCCAGGCCTGTGTGATGATGGTTTGGTCTCCAGACCTGATGCATCGGATTCGCTGAAGGGGGCCGCCCAACATCAGCATGCTCTCAGCCTTGGTCCCCAGCCCCAGCCCTTTGGAGTTCCCGAATGGGGCACATTCTACTTTGCTTTCAAAGAGGGTCCTCCAGAATCCATTTCTTCTGCCACTCCGGAGTGTGTCATTACAGAAAGACATGATAATGTCTGGCCTTGTAAACTTATCAAGCAAATAGTTTTTCCCCCAAGCAAGTCATTTTTAATTAGATTAAAAGTGAACCCCAGATGAAATCCTAGAGGTCCTCTGTAGAGGGAAACATAAGAGGAGGAGGTGAAATCGGGGGTGGAGAGGCGGCCGCCCAGTTATCTTCCGGATGGGTGGGCTCCACACAGGTGGCCGTCCTGGCCCCCTTCCAGGAAATGTGCTCTGCTGCCTCCTCCCAACTAAAACACAAATAGGGACAAGTTTGAAAAACAGCAATTGAAAGTCAGTGTGTTCTTGTAAAATGAATACATAATGTAGGGTTTTAACCCTTCCATTACTTGAATAACTGTGGGCCTTCTGAGTTTAATGGCCATATTTTTTTCCAATTTATTTTCCTCCCTCAAACTGTTTCTCCCAGTGCTGCCTTTTTTTTTAATTTCATAGATATTTGAGTTGTTACATTACATATGTATAACCTCCATTGAATGCAAAGTTTTCTTTTCGATATTACCACTGTTAACACTTGACATAAGTTTTTTTTTCTTTTCCTGAAAGATTTGTCATTTCTCTCATTTATACACAGTATTTATGTACATAGCGTCACTTTCTGACACTGTTTTGTTGTTAATGTTGTAGAGTCTTTCTGAGTTATCCATTGTAAGGAGGAGTAAAGCTGCAACTGGAAAACATGCAGGCACCACAGAAACAAAACTGATGGGTGTTGGTAGGAACCTGCAGAGTATATTAATGGTGGTTCTAATTGTTTAAATAGAGACATCTCATCACCAGCTCCTGCCGAATTACGCGTTAGTAACTTCCTCCTCAAAGAAGGTTCCCATTAGATCGCAGTTTGACTGAAGGCTGATTTCTCTTTGAGACTGAAATCCCAGAATGTTCTTTGCCAGTAGCCGAACCACAGCCAGGGAGTGTCATGTGTGAGTGTTCCTGCTGCCCAGGGTGGAAGCTCCTAGTGGATTAGGCTGAAAGGCTGCAGGGAGGCCTCGGCCAAGGGCAGGCGCCCTTAAGACTCCATTTAGGTTGCTGTTGCTTTGCTGCTGTTGTGGAGATCCTTAACACAGGAGCACCTGCCATAGACAAGCCTATTTCAGCTTCTTACAGAAAACATATTTAGCCTGGAATGGAACGCCCTCTGCAGCTCATCAAAACTGAATAGGTTTGTTTTGCAGATTTGCTTCCTGTTTGCTTTGGTTGATGTCCACGTTGCTCAGAGATTGACCGAGCACAGGTTTTTGGTTCATCACAGCACTGAGAGGAAAAGACAAATGCAGAGACTGTCAAGGTGATGTCAGAGGCCAGAGTTTGGTGAGGACAGGTAGTAGGGTGACCCAAAGGAGACAGAAAAGGTGGACTGAGGCCACTCAGAGGTGCTCAGGAGGAGCTGTGAGTCCAGCTGCTGTGTGGAGGCCATGGTTTGGTCTGACATCACTGCCAAGAGGCAAATTGGACAGAGACCTCCTGTTATAAGTGTCTTTATGGTGGAGTAATTATATGTACCTGTGCTGTCCCTAGTTTCCTTAAATGTTCAAATGTGTCACCCACATTTGTGAGTTCTGGAAATTTAATGTGTTGTAAAGCATTTTCCTAGGTGGCATGTTCCAGTGTGAGGAGGCTTGCAAGAGAGGTTATGGATTTTCAGGGCTCATCCATCTAAACTGCTCTGTCTTGCTGAGGCAGTTCCATCACCAATCTGATGGGGAAAGGACAGGAAACTGTGGGCGGGGTGGCAAGAGGAGGATTTGCATGGATGTTAAGAGAGTGGTGTCCACTCATGTTATCCCTTGAGATGGTGACATCCCTCATATTAAGAAGTACAAGCAGGGTCAACAGAATTGCACGATTCTGTCTTCTCCCCGCCACTGTGTTTAATGCTCACTTCTCACTGCATTAAATAACAACAAAGATGGGGCAAGTGGGGGGAACCCTCTAATGCTGTGAAGAAAAACAAAAACTTTTTTTAATAGAGGAAACTGTCTTGCTCTGCCTTTTTTTAAATTATTTTTTATCACTTAATTTACCTGCCTAAACAAATACCCTGTACACAAGGCCTGCAGTTCAGCCACGCCGTGGGGGTTTGCCAGCTCTCAGACTCCCACAACCGAGTGTTCTTGTGCTGTTTATGTAGCTGAGCGCTGTCCGGGGAAAGTGCATGATGGGCTATCAAAGACTTTTCAAACTTTATTCTCTTCAGACTTTTTGATAATCTCAGGTGGCCTATTTCCCTTTTCTGTTCATGGAAAACCCAGACCCGAAACAGCAGGTCTGGTAGGTTGACAGAGATGAGGAGGAAAAGTTTTGACCTCTTGCTGAGTGCCTCTCTTTATTTTGGAAACCACCATAGTCTGACTCAAAATTACTCTGGAGGGGTGTGTGTGTGTGTGTGTGTACGTGTGTGTGTGTGTGTGTAAAAAGTAACATTGTGATGCCTGGGTTAAAAGCCCCAGGAGCACACATATTTTGCGCTGTAATCTGGATGGTTACCTGGTCAGTAGGAAGGAGAGAAACCCCTCTTGATTTTAGAAACGCTTAGGAGTAGCGTGTGCTGTGGTAGACGTGCAGTACTATAGTTTAGTCATGCTCATCTGTCCCCATTTTGGTTGCCTTTCAGATTCTGAATGTTTGGAGTCATTCCTAACATCTCAGCCTCTTCAGGCTCTTTATCTAGCATTTTCCTGGGTCTGTGTCTTTATCCCAACTGGTATTTCCTCTTTCTCATTTTGGAAACTACCAAGAGCCCCAAGGACAGCCTGAGGGTGACAGCCCAGGCTCTGAGGTCCCCTCCTGCTGAAGGGCCACAGGCAGATGCTGTTGGACAGACCTGAAGCTTCCGAGACATAGCAGCTCACAAAAATCTTCACTTGATCCATCTGAGGATTTCAGGTCTGAAGTGATCTAGCCATGTTTGGTAAAGATGTTTTTATGGGAGTTGGTGGGTTGTTTTTTTTTTTTTTTAAGAAAGCAAGCATTATGCAAAAAGGGTCACTTTCAAGGGCATTTAAAA
The DNA here is from genome assembly GCF_048564905.1 of Vicugna pacos. Classification (NCBI taxonomy): domain Eukaryota; kingdom Metazoa; phylum Chordata; class Mammalia; order Artiodactyla; family Camelidae; genus Vicugna; species Vicugna pacos. The sequence continues at coordinate 44,934,321 of NC_133002.1, forward strand.
ATTTTTAAATCAAGCCACTGTTTGGCTTTTTTTGAACAACTGTGGATACTTTGTTTACATTGTGAGTATTAAAACGTGGATCATCTTGATGGCCGCTCAGTCTCCTCCTTCTCCAGGAACCCAGCTCTGGCTGTCCTGTGAGTCCTCACGCAGAGCAGGGTCATTATGGTCAGCCCTCATGGGTAAGTGGGGGACACCTGGAGCTGACTTCCAGCTGTGGCCTGCACTCCCATCCAATACTCTGTGTGGAAATAGTTGTCACTTCCTCAGTGATGGTGTGTCTTATAGTGATGGTTGTAATGGTGAATGGCTAGTGTCATTTTAAATTTTGTTTTGCTTTTTGATGGTAAAGGAGATGAAATTTTAGCTCTTTCAGCACCAATCCAACTTAAAAGTGTCTTGGACTTTGTTTTCCCTTCCAAACTAAAAGATCAAGGCATGTGTTAGGCATAAATGTATTTGCTGCCTCAACTTATCTGACGCCTGTATTAGGAAAAAGCCTGCCTGCCACCAAAGCAGGAAGCTGCACACTCCTAACCCTTCTCCAGGGCTTGGGGTCCCTTGATGCCATGGAGAGCTACTGCAAGGTGCTTCTGTACTTTTCCAGCCTGGAAGTGGAGGGTGACTGGGCCTGGCTCCTGCTATGAAAAGAGAACCAGCCTCATTTTCTCAGTGCCCCAGAGATCTAGGACAGGATTTCTAAACTGGAATCATCCCTCATCAGCTTGAAGATGCCCCAAGGGGTGTATGACTAGTGCTGCCATCTGTGTCCTCACAGCAACACTGCTGGCAGCGTCCTGTGTACACACGGAGAGCTAATACCCAGGGCTTAACTCGAGCTGATGACCCAGTCTGAAAGCTGGGTAGCTGGCCCTGAAATGCTTCCCAATCAATAAGCCCATGGGGAATCGTTTGGTTTTTATATTTTATTGGAATTTGGTTTGCTTGGCATATCTTAAGGTGCCTTTTCTTTTTTTTCCTACTTTATTTTGTAGGACTTGCTCTAAACATGGAAAACAAGTCCAAAAGACTCTCCCACTGACTGTTACCTTTGCCCCAGGCACCCCAAACTTTTATGCTCATTTTATTAAATAAAGCAGGTGCTTCCTGTAATCTCTGGGACCTTTTTGAGGCATTTGAAGCAGAATATAAAGAGTGGTCTCATCTCCTTCCTTAATCTTCCTGGTGGTTGGGATGTTCCACTTGTATCATAGATTTTTTTATTACTGATGTGCTCCGCTGTTTTTAAATGTGAACTTGTGCGCACATGTGCAGATTCAACGTTCTTGTTACAGACTGAATAAATTTTTATTTTGAAGATGAAACGTGTACTTGATCGAGTGTAACAAAAGCGGGGGAGGCGGTCCTGAGACGGTGGAGGGATTGAAAGAGAACACCAGTGATAAACACGAAGCAGTTCTCATTGATTGATCTCCCTCCCTTATGAGACAGCTGAGCTCTGGGAGAAAATACAGCTTTGTACCTCCCACAGAATAAAGAGTGGATGGGAAATGGGATCACTGAAGATTATTTCAGTGTGGCTCCAATCAGGCGATCTTGCTGGGAACTTGCCCAAAGAGGCTCTTGCCAAAGCCAACACCTGAATGTTAGGAGAATGAATAAGCAAAAGGCCCAAAATTCATCCGCCATCTGTGGCACAAAGTGACTGCTCTGGGACAGCTGCTGTGACCTCTCTGGACATTAGTGAGAGAGCTCACAAGCTTTCAGCATAAGGCACCTCTGCTCACTGAAAGATTTCTAGAAATGGGGCATGACTTTACAAAGAAGTAAAAGCTTTAACCTTCTCCCATCATTAGCGAATCATTTGATGTCAGTGATAGAGAAAGAGATGGGGCCAAAGGACAGTTCTCTACAACAGGCTGGGGGTCGAGGGCCAGTTCTCCCCTTCTCCCACCCTCCATAGACACATCATGAGATGTTTAGTGGAGCCATTTGTCACACATAAAGCAGCACTACTGTCTAGGGAAAGCTCAGTTTCCAAATTGCTTCATTTCCAGAGAAACCACTGCCTTGAACTAAAATTAAGTCAGCCTGCTCTCATTTGAAATCATCCCTATCCAGTGGGACAGGTACACCCCTGGTGTCTGGCTGGAGTGCCAGAGTGTATGATGGTGAAGGCAAGGTCATTTCACAAAATATTCTAGGGGCGCTTGGAGTCTCTGACCCTAATCAGTCCTGGCTTTCGAGCCAAAATAAACCAACCAAATCACGTCTAAGTTGCCTGGCTACCTCTTCCAGAAGGTAGCTTTATGAAAGATGAAATCCATGCCTGCCTTCTACAGATTGCCGTTCAGATGGGTAACAGTCAAATGGGTAACAGCAAGGGAATGTAGCAAGTCTAAGTAGCTTTTTCCCCTGATTGGCTCTTTGTGTCTTGATTCTGCCCACCCAGAGCTCTGCTAGGCCTTGGCAGTCAGAAGGAGGAAGGCTAAAGGGCAGGGCTGAGCCATGCCAGCTCTAAGCAATATGTGAATTCCCACTCCTGGGTCTGGAGAGCACCCCCCCCCTTCCCAGGTAATGGATGGAAGGTAGAATGGATTGAAGGATTCCTGCTTGCTAGTCCCAGACCCTCCCATCTAGAGTGGAGTACCTAGCTCTCTTTTAAAAAGGAGAAAAGAAGAGAGGGAAGAAAAAAAATGCCATTTCAGGGTAGGAGACAACATGTCAAAACTCTTCTCTGCCAACAAGTGATGCAGAATTGGAAAGAACCTTAGCCAACCCTCTTCATTTTATAGCCCAGAGAGCTGCAAAAATTGGGTGATTGAGCAATGGCTGGAACTACAGTTTTCTAATTAGTTCAGGCATCCTTTCCTCTGTGCCACAAGGTGTAACGCTCACAGTATGAGCACTTGTGAGATAACGTGTCACTGTCCTTCAATGAGAAATGCATAGTGCTGAAAAGATTGACCCAGACACCAGATCACTTGGGTAGGAATCTCAGCTTCACTTCCCACCATCTGAATGATGCATATGCTATTTAACTTCTTTGTGCCTCAGTTTCCTCCTCTATTAAATAAGGGTAATAATATTACCCATCTCAGAAGGCTGTTATCAGAATGGAACAGTGTCTGACACATAACAAGTGTGAGCTATTGTTACTAAGGAGCAACTGAGTCACTCAGGTCTTTTCCTCCTAATCATGTGGAATCTTTACATAAAAGGGAGATTCCTCATCTACCCTTATGGCCCCTTGATGCCATTAATTATTTCTGGAGCACCTGTAACTGTTCTATTCCCCACAAGCCACTGAATACTTGGACCCTTACTGAGAAACAAAAGTCTTTTGGGGGCCTTCGAGGGTCCCACCACCTTCCCTCCCTTTACCCCCAATGCTGATCTCTGCCCTCCGAGAAGCTGTGTTCCATTGATTCCCAGGTGTGTCCTGGAGAGTGGGAAGTAATAACTGGTCTCTTTCTGCTCTCCAGGGCCTTATGATCCAAAGGAAGAAATCGAAGCAGTGGGTGGATGCTGGATAGGCAGCAGCTACGGGGGCTAATTGTTCTTCACTGGCTGTATTTTGATCAGATTCCTTTTTATCTCCTCCTTAACCTTGGTCAATCCGTGGTAGGGGGTGGAGACTTCCTTGGAACACAGTTGGGCACCAGATCAAACAAAGCCCTCAATGCTTCAGGAGTCAGGCTGGGTGTCCAAAGTTTGGCCAAAGACCTGTTCCAGCCAGCCACTTCCCCTTGAACCTGGTGTTCCCAGGCAGTCAAAGTGGGTTCATTCCCACCCACCCCACCCCCGGTCTTTAGGCTGCTTTCTGCCCTGCTCCATGGGTTCCTCTCTAACTAGGTGAAATGCCTGGTAGAGAGACAGCGTTTTAGGTTCTCAAGTGGTCGCTATCGCTATTAATAATAAAAACAGTAACATTCACAGCCCCGTGCCTGGTACCCTCGCAGCTGCCCTGGGCCAGCCTAGGCCCTCATCCAAGGGCCCCCAGAGCCACTTCGGGACCTCTCCGCAAGGGTGTCTGGACGTGATTTCCCGTAGCCGCGGCCCGACGGGATGTGCTAAATTGGGAGTGCGATTGCAGCAGGAATGCAGCGAGACGGCACCTGATCTTGCGCGGCCGCCGGCTCTAAGAGGAGAGCGCCCCTTCGTCGGCTCCCTGTCTCAGCGCCCAGTTCTGGGAACCTGCGCCTCCGCAGCCCACATGGGAGGGGCGGGGCACGGAGAAGGAGCTCACACCCGCAAAATTACTGTTGACGCTTCTTGGAGGCCAGCAGACTCGCCGCGCGGAGTCTACGGAGCTCGACTTTCCCGCCGCTGGGGGGGGCGGGGCCTTGTGGCCCCGCCCCTGCCCCAGGCCCCGCCTCCGCAGGTTGATGGCAGCGGCAGCTGGGACTGCAGCGGCGCTGGGCCCCGAGAGTCGCAGGCAGCGGCCGGAGCGCGCAGCCGAACACCCGGGCCCCAGACGCCGCGGACACCCGGAGAGGCAGTTCCGGTGCCCTGACGCCTCCCTCGGCCCCCAGCGCACCCCCAACCCCCTCCGCAGAGAAGTCGCAGCGTGAGCTCCCCTCGGCCCGCTCAGGACCAGGTACCCCCCCCCCACCGCCGCCACCGCAGCCAGCCGAGCGGGCGGGGTGTCTGGAGGGGACAGAGGTCTGCGCACCCCGCTCCGCCGCCAGATTCGGTCCCGGGCGGGGCGGACTTGGTGTCTATATTTGGCCGGACAGCGGCCCGCAGGGCGCAGACACCTCGTCTCGCAAGAACGCAGTGCTGGGGCAGGAGGCCGGAGGAGGGTGCGGGGAGGCTGGGCCTCAGGCTGGGGGGCCGCAGAAGCGGCTTGAAGGGCACAGGGATGCCCGGGGCTGGGGAGGGACAGCAGTCAGTGGCTGGGGCTTTGGAAGAGCACAGTGTGTCCCCTGGGAAAGAGCTTAGCACAGGCCCCTAAAGGGAGAAAAGGCACCTCATCCTCCCCACTCCACTCCTGAAAATCTGGCTCTAGCCCAGGGGTCGAGGACCCCACCCGGGGAGAGTTTAGTAGGAGAGAGGATCCAGAAGAGAAGTGGGACTGAAGTATGGTAGGCAAAATCCAGAACACCAAGGTTAGGACCTCTTAAGCCAGTACATAGAGGAGTGGGAGGAGGAGAGATCCACCTTCCACTGTTTCCCAGCAACAACATGAGAGGAAACTGATGAAAACAGTAGCAGGAAGGACTCAGGTTAGCTGACAGGAGGAACTTCTCCTTGGCAAATTTGTAGAAAAAGGCAAAACCCCATCTGCCTACACTATGACAGAAATGCCGAGTTTAGGATCTTGGAGGACTAAAGTCCTAGCCCCATAGCTGGCCTTGACCCAAGGCCTCTGATTCTAGACAAGGTGCCTCTCCTCTGCTGGCATCTGGGAGATAAACCGCTTCCATTAAGAGATGCTCATCCAAGGCTGGCAGTGGGAAGGCAGCCTGGCATTGAGGCTCCTCCCAAAAGCACTTCAACTTCCAGGAAGCTCCCAGGCCCAGTCAAGCTCCACTGTCCCCCAAGCCTGGTTCTCTAAGGGGAAGTCAGGTCCCAAATACTAGCCTCTTGAATTAATCAGCACTTTATAGGTGACAGAGAACTTTCCCACACTTTTATTCACCTTGGAGAAAGCTCCCTGCTTCTAGGACCAGACTCTGCATTAATTTATACCTGACTCCTGGCCAGATAACCCTTCTCACTTGCCACCCCCAACTCTTCCCCCCTCCCACAGCTCACAGGAGTAAGGACCAAAGGCATTTCTGGGCACTGAGATCCTCCACCTCTGCCCCCAGCTATGAGTCGGCGTGTGGTTCGGCAGAGCAAATTTCGCCATGTGTTTGGACAGGCAGCAAAGGCTGACCAGGCCTACGAGGACATCCGAGTGTCCAAGGTCACATGGGACAGCTCCTTCTGTGCCGTCAACCCCAAATTCCTGGCCATTATTGTGGAGGCTGGGGGTGGAGGTGCCTTCATCGTCCTGCCTCTGGCCAAGGTGAGGGATAAGGGGAAGGAAGCAGGTGGAGGACACTGGCTGTGACTCCTGGGGACTCTGGACAGCAGCCTGTGTTCTCACTTAGTTCCATTCTTCAGTCAGAAGAGCAGTCCCATGGATTGACTGCTCTCTGTTCCCCAAGTCCTCAGGGACCAATTGGGAGGCTCCCTCACCCCTCCCTGAGTAGCAGCATCATAGTGGCCCACACACTCACAGCCCACCCCTTCTCCATGCAGCAGCCTGTTCCTAGCAGGGACCAGGAGGGGGTCATGGAGATAGTTGGGAAGCAGTGGAGTCAGCACCTGGCCAAGATTCTGTTCCTATTGCTCCTAATGCCACATCCCTTCATTTTTTGGTATCAAGATCTTTGTACCCAGCCCTGGGTGACCATTTGATTGTCACATCCCAGAACACACACTGAGGACAAACTCAGGCTCTATCCAAAGAGTCCCTGGCCACCTCCCCATTCTGGTTCTTGCAGTAAGGTAGAATAAGAGCAAAGGGCAGGGGACATGACATATAAGGCCATAGTGCTCTCTACTCCAGGGATGGGAGCCAAGCAATGACCACCTTTACTGAGTAGCCTCAAGCCCCTCAGCCATCTCTGCCCTCAGGATGGCCACTCCAAGGCATGACCTTGACCTGGATTCAGGCCCCTATACCTTGTTAGGGGAGGCCCCACAGGTGGCAAGGTCAGGATGAGGCCTGACAATAGCCAGTGACTCACTCCAGGACAACGCAGACACCATCCCCAGGGCTCAAATTTCAGCTGGAGCCACTTCCTCCCCAGTACAACTGCCACTCCAATGCCACACAGCCACCCCTCTCTCCTACCGCCTGGCCTGGGCTGATGCCAGCCCCTGCAAAGGCCTTGGAGCCCCCACAAACATACCATAAAGACCAAAAATAGATGGGTCCCAGCTCAGGTTGGGAGATAGCAGGCACCAGGAATGCCTGTTGCTTGTGGTTCCAAGGCAAAGCCAGTGACAAGGGGGAGATCTGTCAAGTGTGACTAGGAAAGGGCTGCATATTACCTTACCTTGACTACTCCACCAGGGTCTTCCCATAGACATTTCACTTGGGGGAACAGGCCCAAGAACAGCCTCCTCCAAGCAGGTGTTTTGGGAAGAGCACTGGACTGAGAGGTCAAGTCTTGGCTCTACCAGTATCTAGCTGTGTGTCCTTGGTTATCTTACCTCTCTGAATCTGATTCCTTGATATTAAATGACTTCAACTCTGCCTTTAGTGAAGTACTAGATGTAGACTGGATGGGGATGAAGAAGCACAGAGGAGGGTCTGCAAAGAGAAAACAGATAATAGAGAATTGAGATGTAAACAAGTCCACTCCCCACCCCCAGAAAACACAAGGACAGTGGCCCCACATCTCCCTCTCTGACCTCTGCAGACAGGGCGAGTGGATAAGAACTACCCACTGGTCACTGGGCACACTGCCCCTGTACTGGACATCGACTGGTGCCCACACAATGACAACGTCATTGCCAGTGCCTCAGATGACACCACTATCATGGTAGGAGCCAGGTGGCTGCTGCTGGGTGCTTGGGCAGGGGAAGCAGGGTGGGCTGCCTCACCTGTGCTGGGGAAGGTGGCAAGGGAGGTGCTGAGTCCCAGGGCCTTACCCTGCCCAGCTTCTAGGTTGTTTATAGCTACATGCCCAACCCCTCCCAGGATGCACTGCTTAGGACTAATTATAGCCATGGCCACCTTGGGACCTAAAGAGCAGGGGGGTAGTGCTCTGAAGTCTCCCTTCTGGGTGAGTAGGGAAGTCTCTGGAGAGCTGGCAGTGCCCCCTCCTGGCTCCTAGCTGCTTCTACCCCAGGCAGGCACCATTACATCTTGTCCTGCATTTGACCCTTACCACTGAAGCGAACCAGTAGGGTTGGAGGGTTGGTGGGAAGGAGGATGGGGGAAGCATGGGAGAAGCAGAGAGACAAAGCGGGCTCCTCATCCCACCCACTCTATGCCTTTTCCTTCCACCCAGGTGTGGCAGATTCCAGACTATACCCCTATGCGCAACATTACGGAACCCATCATCACACTCGAGGGCCACTCCAAACGTGTGGGCATCCTCTCCTGGCACCCCACTGCCCGGAATGTCCTGCTCAGTGCAGGTCTGGAGGCCTAGGGAGGGGCCCCTACCATAGATCTGGATGGGGAGTGGCAAAGGCAGGGCCCAGGTAACGGTGCCTGGCCATTCTGGGCAGGTGGTGACAATGTGATCATCATCTGGAACGTGGGCACTGGGGAGGTGCTCCTGAGTCTAGACGACATGCACCCGGACGTCATCCACAGCGTGTGCTGGAACAGCAACGGTAGCCTGCTAGCCACCACCTGCAAGGACAAGACCCTGCGCATCATCGACCCCCGCAAGGGCCAGGTGGTGGCGGTGAGTACCTGGGGTAGCCAGTTCCCAGCCCCTACCCCAAGGGGCAGCTGTCAGGCCTCTGCACTTGCAATCCTCTGAGCCTCCGGTCCCAGCTCTCCCCTCCTCCACCTCAACCCCAGACTCAGCCCCCTGCCCTCTAAGTAAGCCCTCACCCGCAATTCTCGGCCCCGCTTCTGTTCCCTCCCCTGCATCTCAGAAGTTCAGAGAAGGGCCGCTCGATTTGTGACTAACGGTGGGGAAAGCTGCTAACTATCCTCCCACCAGACCTGCATGAACCTGAGCTCCCGGACCCCTCTCCTCCCGGTCGGCACCTAGAGCCATCTTCCAGGGTCTGACCCTGACACTGGCTCACGGGCAGGCCCCTTTTCACCCTAGCTGACCCGCTGGGAAGGGGTTTGCGGGTAACCCTCGCATTATTTGTCCCAGCTGAGTATCCCTCCCCGGGGGCAGCACTTGCCTCACCAGCCTGAATCTAACGCGGGGCACGGGATGCGCTTGGCACGTGCACGTCTGCGCGGAGTGCGCGCGTCGAGCACGGCCGGGGCAGAGCGGGGCGGCGGGCGCTCTAACCCACTAACCCCGCGAGCAGGAGCGAGCCCGGCCTCACGAGGGCACCCGCCCGCTGCGGGCGGTCTTCACCGCAGACGGGAAGCTACTCAGCACCGGCTTCAGCAGGATGAGTGAGCGACAACTCGCGCTCTGGGACCCGGTAGGCCAGGCCGCGCCGGGCGCGCGCGCTCGCTCCTTCGCTGGGTCAGCCGGGAGCACCCTCTCAGGCCGCGGCCGGCGCCCAAGAGAGCTGAAGCGGAGCGGGGAGCTCCCATCTGGGAAGAACCTCGCTGCGTGCCGGGGGAGCCTGCTCTGAGGGCGCTTAAGGGCTCGGGATCTGCTGAGAGACGTGCGCGCCCAGCGCTCTCCAGGCCTGAGACCAGCCAAAGGCCCCCAGGAAACTGCCCCTTTCGCCTCCACCCCCTGTCCTCGCCCCCCACACCCAAGTCAGCAAGTTGGTTGCTTGGCCCTCCAGGCTCCCCAGGGCAGGCAGCTGGATGACGCCTCTCCCTGTCTCCCCCACCCCCCAGGAGAGGTTTGCGGCCCACGAGGGAATGAGGCCCATGCGGGCGGTCTTCACGCGCCAGGGTCATATCTTCACCACGGGCTTCACCCGCATGAGCCAGCGAGAGCTGGGCCTGTGGGACCCGGTAACGCAGCTGGACGCTTGGGGTGTGTGCCCCGGGGACTGGCATCACGGGAGAGGGGCCAGGTGCCCCCACCCGCAGGGCATGCCCACCTGGACAGGGCTGGAGGCTGCTGCCCCCTTTGCAGCGCCTGCCATCCCCACACCCACCCCTCTGCCCAGTTTTGCTGCGTCGCCTGAAGGAGCCCACGCTGGCGCCCCCACCTGGTGATGCCGTGTCCCTGGGGGTGGTTTGCGGTGACTGCATGTGGTGGCGCGGGGGTATAGGTGCAGGGGACTGGGAGTGAGAGTCCAGGGTCGGGGCTTGCAGCTCCGTTCACCAGAGCTGCCTTGGGAACGCGCGTGTGGGTTTGGGGACTGACAGGAAGCATAAAGGGGCTTCAGGGGATCCAGAAGTGTCACAGAGGGCGGGACAGTGCTGGTCACGCCTCCTGTGCTCGGGCAGAACAACTTCGAGGAGCCAGTGGCACTGCAGGAGATGGACACTAGCAACGGCGTCCTATTGCCCTTCTACGATCCCGACTCCAGCATCATCTACCTGTGTGGCAAGGTGCTCGCGGGCGGGAGGGAAGAACAGGGGGGCTGGACGAAGATGTGGGAGACCCCCAACCAGGGCATCTCTGAACCGACTGGTTTTACAGGGCGACAGCAGCATTCGGTACTTTGAGATTACCGAGGAACCACCTTTTGTGCACTACCTGAACACGTTCAGCAGCAAGGAGCCGCAGAGGGGTATGGGCTTCATGCCCAAACGGGGACTGGATGTCAGCAAGTGCGAGATCGCGAGGTCAGCAGCCTTGCCCTTGCCGCTTGCCTGCCTCTGTCCCCACGTACCATCTGGAAAGACCTGGGGGCTTCCCCAATACTGTAACCTTTGGAAAAGAGTGGGTTTGAGCAGGTCAAACAGGCTTGTTTCCAGTGCCAGCCCCCCACCCCACTCTTGCACTAACTAGTTTGACATTCTCTGAACTTGTTTCCTCATCTGTAAATGATGATTAAACACCACACCAGAGGTGTTTTACCAGCTGAATGTGTTTAAAGTGCAAAGTATGGTAGGTGCTCAGCAAGTTTTGGCCTCTAAACTCTTGGCCCCAGTAGAAGTTAAGGGGATGGGAGCCTGCGGGAGTGCTGAACCCCACTTCCTTATAGGTTCTACAAGTTGCACGAAAGAAAGTGTGAACCCATCATCATGACTGTGCCCCGCAAGGTGAGTGGCCCTGAGAGGGGTTGGGCAGGGCTTTGAGGCGGAAGGGAGAGAAGTAGGCCGGGAACCCTGCTAACGCTCCTTCTCCTGTCCCCCGACCCCGCAGTCAGACCTGTTCCAGGATGACCTCTACCCAGACACGCCGGGACCCGAGCCGGCCCTGGAAGCGGACGAATGGCTATCGGGCCAGGACGCCGAACCCGTGCTCATCTCGTTGAGAGATGGTTACGTGCCCCCCAAGCACCGCGAGCTCCGGGTCACCAAGCGCAACATCCTGGACGTGCGCCCACCCTCTGGCCCTCGCCGCAGCCAGTCGGCCAGCGACGCCCCCTTGTCGGTAAGGTCCCTCCCGGCTCCACCCAGGCTCCATCTCCCTACGCCCCCAGCCCAACACCGCCTCTTCTGTCCCCTGCACCCAGCAGCAGCACACCCTAGAGACGCTGCTGGAGGAGATCAAGGCCCTGCGGGAGCAGGTGCAAGCCCAGGAGCAGCGCATCACAGCTTTGGAGAACATGCTCTGTGAGCTGGTGGACGACACAGACTAGCGCAGCGCGCCCGGAAAGCTCCAAGCCGGGAGGGCAAAGCCGGGCCAAGCGCATTCACTCGGCCCCGCCCCGGCTTTGGGTCCGGAACTCTGCCCCCCCAGGGCCGGGGCCGGGAACTGGGAAGGGAACTCCGACCCTCGCGGGAGCCCAGGGCAGAGGAAGCGTTGCGGAGACTCGCGTCCATCAGGCTCCCACCAGGCTGCTTGCCTTGTCCGGGACTCAACAGGAGCTGGTCTTGGGAGGCCCGGAGTGACAGGGCCCTCAGCAATGGTGCTGCTGTTCCCCGCCCGGGGCAAGGGAAGTGCTTAGTATTAGCGCGATGCTTGGGGATGTTGGGGAGCTTGGGCTTGATCTCAAAGGGGTAGCGATTCGACGGGTCTCCCCAGACTGGTTGGGGAAAATTACAACGCTTCTCCCTCTAATCAGCTCACTTGACTCCACCACCCTGAGTGGTAAACCGAATGGGCGTCACCCCAGTTCTACAGACATACACAAACGTTGGCTGTAGAGCCGGACCCACGGGCTACACCCAGCAGTCTATGGCAGAGGGCTCTCTTCCTTCTTCCCACTCGCAGGGGAGAGGGCAGCTTCCTCCAGGCACTCCGGCAGGAGAACCAACCAGAAAACTGGCATGAGGAAGCAGGTTCACCTCTTCCAGACACACATGCACGCACCCACGCATGCGCATTGTCCCCAACCCTCTGCTGTGGCCTTGAATCTAGGAGGAAAACAAGATGGACTGAAAGAAACATTTAATCAAGTGCTCAGTCTGTGCCTCCTGCATGGGTGGGGGTGGGGGTGTGAGACCCCTCCAGCCACTGCAAGTGCCACCCTCAAACTCCTGGGGGACCTGACAAATGCAGCCCTGGGCTCAGGACCCACCAGATATCCTATTACCTTAGGGCCCTCCCCACACTGACGTTCAGAAGGAACCCCCAACCCACAGGTGGGGGATCTTCCCTAGTAAAGGCAGGTAGGAAAAGCCTCGGGTTTGAAGCCTCTTTTATTTGTGCCTCAGAATCAGTCTGGTGCCCCTGGCATCAGGGAAGGGGGTGAGAGGAACAGCTTCTCTTTGTTCTTTTCTTCCGTCTCTTTTGTGTCCCTTTTGAGCCTCACTGGCTGAGCCAGGAAGGCCAGTCCGAGAGAACTCGGACAAGGGTGTGCGGTGGGCCCCTGCCCCTGGCGGGGTCTGTGCTTCTCTGGGTGGGTGGGGTGGGGCAGGGGGAGAGCCGGGGGTTAGCACCATTGGATGAAGGGTTTTGGAGTCAGCCCCTGGGTGGGGTGAAGTGGGACGCACAACCACAGAGGGCTAGCAGCAGCTGGTGGGAAGGGGTGGGTGGTGGTGCCAGGGCCCTGGGAGACCCCTCTGTGTCCAGTATAGTGTTTGCCCCATGCCCACTTTGCCCCCACCGTTCGCCAAGACACCACGAGGGAGCCAGGCCTTGCCCAGGTTGGGGGGCTACCTTGGGCACCCTCCCTGATCACAAAAACGTGCCTTGGGGATAGGGACTCCAACCTCTGGCCGCCCAAGGAGAAGCTGGGACCACCCTGAGAGACCCGGGAGAGGTGTGGGGGCTGGGGGAGCCGGGCACCCCGCTAAGTGCACTTGACGCTGAAATGCCGGGGTGGGGGAGGGGCTGGGCCCTTGACGTGCTGGTTTGTATCTGGGATAAAGCAGCAACACAGCACGTGGGGAGCTCAGCTGCCCCCCAGGGGTGAAGAGCGGAGATGCAAAGGCTTCACGGGCAGTGTCCTGGAGTGGGGTCAGTGAGCAGAAAGGAGGACTGGCCAGAAGGAGCAAGAGATGGGGACACTGCTCCTCTAAGGACCGGCTCCCCCTCAGGACCGCCTGGCTCCGCCCTTGGATGGGTCGAGCCCAGGGAAGAGGGGTAGGGGTCAGGATACAGCAAAGCAGGGGGACCGGGCCGTGCCAGCTGCCTCCAGGGCTCTAACCCGGAAAGGTACCCCGCGGCCAGGCCGAATCCCTCCCTGTCTGGTGCCGAGCGCGCCGCTACACTCCCGAGGCCGCGGCTCTGGTCTCCAGACGCAGCTCGGCGAGCGCGCGCGCGGGGCAACCCTAGCTCCGGGACAGGTCCCGCGGGGCATGGCCAAGGGGCCCGGCAGTGGGCGCTACTGCTCCGTGAGTGAGAGCCGCAGGATGCGCTCAAGCTCCTCCTCCTCCTGGCGCGCGCGCCGCCGCCGCTCCTCCTGCTCCTGCGCAGACAGCTCCATGGCCAGCCGCAGCTGCTCGTCGTAGCTCCGGAACACGTGGCCGCGTGGGCCTGGGCGCGGGCTGGGCCGAGGGCTGGGGACCGACGCCAGGGCGGCGGGGGGAGCGGACTGGCGCTGTGGCGTGGACGGAGCACTCCTGAGGTCAGGTAAGATACGTCCTGAGCTTCGAGCACACCTGCCCATAAGCGGGGCTGGAGACAGCGTGGAAGCTCCCGGAAAGCGCAGGCCTCGCCACCCTCCAGTAGAGGCGATGAGCCTTGCGTCACCTCCTTGGTTCCCTCCCACCCGGTTGGGGCAGATGCCTGCTCCTACCATGCCTATCCTCTCATTCTTCTAGAACCTCAGCCCCAACGTCCTGTCTGGTGAGGGTCTCAAGGCCGTGAGGCCTGGACCCTGCTTCTGGCCGAGTTTCCAGCAAAAGGATGGCAGTGGTAGAAGCCATCTTGATACCAGTAGGGACCCTCGTGAGGGTACCATGGTTACTTGGGCCAAGACTTCTCAGCCATCAGTATTCTCACGCACTGTGACTGGATCCTGGGGGTTTTCTGCGCCTTGGTGGTGGTGGGGGAGGATAGGCGTCTCCAAACCCTTTGGGTGGGCAGGTACTGACCTGTCCTGTCGTCGACCCTCGTAGGACATGGGGTGAGTGCCCGGCTTGCTGTTGGTTAGTGCCTCCCAGATGGTGACCTGGGAGCGGGAGGGGAGTGGGTCATTTAGTTGTGGCGGCACTGCAGTCCGGTGGCCCAGTGCGGGCGCGGAGACGCACCTGGTCATACTCACTGCCCGCCTCAAGCAGGCTCTGCTGGATGGCGAACTGCAGTAGGTCGTCATCGTCGTCGCGGGTGGCTGCCTCTCGCTGGCCGCCCAGCACGCTGTAGCCCCGTGGGGCCTCGAACAACGCGGGGGAGATCTCGCAGCCGCGGCACGAGGCTGGGGGCGCCCAGCTGGGGATCAGAGTGGACCCGACCCCCCCATCCCCCCACTCCCAGGGAAGCGCTGGATAGAGAGGGGAAGTGAGGGTGGCCTCAGGGCGGTGCCAGGTCTCACTTGTGGAACTGGAGCTGCTGATGCTGGAGGAGTCGCTGCCCGGGGAAGGAGTCTCGCTGCTGGGGCTGCCTCGCACCAACGGCACCGGCTCATCACAGCCATTGAGGTTTCCAAAGGTGATGCGTGCATTGAGGATGTGGAAGATCGGGATTTCTGAGGATGAGAAAACCATCAGGCGCCACCACCCATTCCCTCACACCTTAGGTACCCCTTTCTTCGCCTCATCTAAGCCCCACCATCCCAACAGCAGATGAGGGGAAATGGGGGTGGGGCCTCACCAATCTTGACTGGGAAGCCGGGAGGCAGGCGCAGGGTAATGAAATCCCGGAGCTTGGCGAAAAGTGCATTGCTGACAGCCATGAGGTCAATGATGGGGGCCACCTGCTCACACAGGGACAGGGGATGCTCCTCACACAGCCACAGCTTGGCCTTGAACCTGCCCCCCAGATCCCAAGGGGTGAGGGACACTGTAGAAGCCATGGCCTCCCAGCACCTTCTGGAGCCCCTGCCCTCCGAGCCCTGCCCACCCCTCCCCAGCACCAACAGGGGCCTCACTTCTGTGTCTTGGTGGTCAGTTCCATGGGGCGGCCCATGTCACGGTTGCCAAGCTCAAAGTTGGGGTTGAAGTACTCTTCTGCGGTGATGGCAGTGGGGTTGGCTTGGCTCAGAGTCTGAGTGATCAGGGTCTGTACCACATGGGGAGGGGCCCGTAAGTCCTTCTCAGTCCCTGATGCCAAGCCAGCCACTTGGTATTACAGGCCCCGGAACTGTCCCCCCACCACTGTGGAACTGACAGGGCCTTGGGCATTGTGAAAAGAATGGAGGTCCACACAAGCTGTGCTAAGGGTACCTCCCAGACCTCCTCTTGATCCCCATCCACACCCTTCCACACAGGGGTATCCCTGGCACACACTCACCCCGTTTTGGGGGCCCCCATGCTGCTCAGCAATTCCCAGGAAGGACTGCAGAGGTGTTTTACAGCCTACAAGAAACATGGCATCTCAGAGGACACTGTGGCCCTCAGAAGTGACAGCACCCAAGACCCCGGAGGGAAGGAGGATTGCTCACCCACACCACATGCCCAGGCACCTTCACCCGAAGGTGACTGAGGACTGCAAAGGGCAGGGGCAGGATTACCATAAGCATAGCTGGAATTAAAGTAAGCCTAGGGCTCAGGAGAAACTTCTGAAAATGTCACTCTCCAGGTTGGTGACACTGGCCAAAAAATACCTGCCTTTGGTGAGCAGTTTTGGGGTATGCATGTGTACGTGTGTGTTTTCCTTCAGGCACTTCCATATTACCTTTATTTTGTCCCCCTGTGAGTTGGGAATTATGTCTTTCCACTTTAGACAGCCCAGAGAGTAAGGTGTAGTATCAGTGGGCACAGAGAGAGATTCAGTGGCAGGGCCCCTGACTTTCTGCCCAGGGTTATGTCCCACTAGACTAGAATGGTCAATAGACTGCATCCATGATGTCCCTCCACACACACAAATCCAATGCGGGTGTTACTAATCAGTTGTAGTATTCCTTCCCCTTTAGCCCAAATGTGGCCTTAGCATCTTCTTAGCAGCACTCTAAGCAGCCATTACCAATCATTAGGATTTGGCTCTTGAATTGAAACCTGTTTGCCTGAATAAGCTATCTTGGCTTCTGCTAGGATGTCAGAGGAAGTACTGATGGAGGAATACAAGTGGGAGCTGGTTCCTCACACCTTCCCACACCTTCCCATCGACTTCTGCCCCATTACCTTTGACCTTGCCCTTGTGCTGTTCTGAAAGATGCTCTGTCCGTGTCCGGGTGATGAGCTCCACATTGGATGCCCCATATACCTGGAGACAGATGAAGAAAGGACTCAAAGCTTTGGTACCCCTACCCTTGTCCCCAAGGGCATTAGAAACACTTTCTGTAAGGAAGGTGCTGAGGGAAGGGGGTGCTGTTTGTTCCAATCTCCAGGCCTTTGGGCAAACAAGTATATGAAGTTGTTCATTCATTCTCTTATTCATTCAACAAACATTTTGTGAGGAGACTTTATGTGCCAGGCACTGAGGCAGGCATCAGGGACATACTGCTGAACAAGCATGGCCAGACTTGATCCCTGCCCTCTTGAGGCTCACAATCTAGCTGAAGAGACAAGAAGAAAGTGGAGAGTAAGAACACAATGTGACACATGTTCTAGTAGGGGGAGCATAGAGCTGTGGGTACAAAAAGCAGAGGCCATAACCCAGCCTATGAATCAGGGAAGGCTTCCAGGAGGAAACAACAACACAGAACCTTGCAGCATTTATTAGCCCCTTCACTCATTACTGGCCCCAGATGGCCCCATATGGGTGATGTAGGGATCCCAGAGTGACCAACAGTCTTCTTAAGGGTGAAGGCCTGGCTCTGGAGTCAGGCAGCCAGGGCCTGAACCTCCACCCTAGGCAATCTTGTACTAGCTATGTAACCTCTTCAAGCCTCCATTTCCTCATCATAAAATGGGCTGATATCCTACTTTATAGAGTTGTTGTGAAGGTTAAATGGGACACCGTGGAAAGGACTCAATAAACATCTGTAAAATGGGAATAATAATAGCACCTACCCAAAAGGGTTGTGAGGATTAAATGAGTATGTGTGTGATACACACACATATATACATAGATGTGTGTGCATGTGCATATGTACACACATACATATACATACATTTGAAATGTCAGAACAGCACCTTGAGCATGAACATAATAGGTGCTCAGTAAACTCCAGCCATTCTCATCAGTTGCCTCTTAGTCTCATGCCCTTCCCTCCACACTGCATTGCCTCTGCATTTCCAAGGCTGAGAAAGCTTGGTCAGGAAACCCCTCCCCAGCTCGCCGTAGGCAAGAGGGTGGCAGGGTCTGGCGTCTGGGAGCTGTGGCCTCACCTTGGCCTCATACCCATTCACCATCTCCGTCTTCTCGCTGCGCCAGCCCAGGATGCCGGTCTTGTTCCTGGGGAAGCAGAATGGTCCAGGTGAGGGGGCACCACAGGCTGGCTCCAGGCTTCCAAGGCCGTGCCCACTTACCTCTCAAAAGAGATGTTCTTGGTGTCGAGCTGCGTGGTGACGACGGGCGCGGTGAGCCGGCTCAGCACCTGCTCCTCAGTGGGCTGGGCAGCTGCCAGCAGCAGCTCACGGTCCTGCCCGGCCAGTGCCAGGGTCTCCGTGTACACCACCCGGCGGTCATGGTCAATCTCCATGACCACAGCACTGGTGTCTGCCAGCCGCAGAATAACACAGGGGGGCAGTCAGCGGTTGTGTGGGGCTGTCCCCAGCCTCCCGACTCTGCCCCACCACCCACCTGCCTGACCTTGGCCCCTGAAGACAAAGCTACGGTTCCCTCGCTGCCATGTCATGTGGTCAAAGCCCAGGAGTGTGGTGTCTACCCGCAGGTTCTGCCCACTCTTCCACACTTTGTAGGTGTCACTGGGGCAGATCTTAGACACCAGGGGCACTAGGTGGGAGAGAAGGTCAGAGGTAGCTTCAGTTTGCCTGCCCCACCCAACCTGGGCCACCTCAGGACATGGGGGTCAGGGTAAGGGATGTGGCTGAGAAAAAAGGGTGGGAGAGCAGACCCTTCCCCAACTCCCTACACACAAATGTAGACCACAGTCACTCAGATGTGAGCAACCTGAGGTTGAGGACAGGCATGTCTGAGCTGTGACCACGTCCCTAGTATCCACTATTTAATTCATTCACTCAATCTTTCATCCAATCTTCCAACAAACATTTATTAAACACCTGCTGTGTGCCAGGCACTGTTTCATACACTGGGGATACAAGATTGAACAAGACAGGACACCTGCCTTCTTGGAACTTACCTTCTAGCACAGGGTGACAGGTAACAAACAAATGAGCCAATCATTGCAAAGTGAAGGAAATAATAGTAATGAATTGAGGCAGTGTGGAAAGGACTCAGGAATGGGTAGTACTGAGCTGAGAACCAAAAGGTGAGAGGGAGCCACGGGAAGAGTGCACCAGGCAGAGGAGCAGCAAGCGCAAAGCCCCTGAGGTGGGAGAGGCCCCGTCAGCCCCTCTTACCCCAGCTAGTGAACTCCCATTTCATCTCCACGTAGAAGTCCTGGGCCTGAGGGGTGAAAAGGAGAGTGGCTAAGCCTGCAGTAGAGCTAGGGTTCAAGGGCTACAGTGGGGAGGCTGAGGGGCTGGGCCTCACCTTGCGCAGCTTCTCCAGGAGCACGGGGATACCCGCCAGCCGCTTCACCACCCGTTGGTAGTCGCGATACCGCAGCACAAGCTGCACTAGCTCCAGGTCCCGGGTGCTCACAGCCTCCTGAAGTACTGCAGGGAGGGGGAGGCAATGTCACAGGGCAGGACCCTGCCTGAGGCTCCCTTCAGCCAACTAGAGGTGAGGATATGATGCTGGGGATATTGGTGTGCCCACCTGTCCAGCCACTGCGATTCTCCCTGCCCACGTCTGCACCGTGTGCCAGGAGTACTCGGGCACACTCAAGGTGCCCCAGGGTGGTGGCCAGGTGCAGGGGAGTCCGCCCACGGGGATCCAGTTGCTCAATGTCCACCTGGAGAAGGAGGTGAAGACATCACCCTAGTCACTTCTAAGGCAGCCCATCTGAGCCCAACAGCCTCTGAGCAGGCAGCAACCACCTGGCCATCCTGCCTTGCCTATCTCAGAAAGCAATGGGAAAGACAGATACAGTCAGCTGGGGTCAGGTGAGTAGAAGGGCTTGCAGGACAGGGAAGGAAGTAACTCTAAGAAAGGGAGGGACTTCCTCCTTTCCTGTTCACCCAGGTCCCCTGACTCTTCCGAGGCCCAGTAGGATGCCTGCAAAGAATAAGCCTCAGGCTCTAGAGAGGCTATTGGCCACGGAGGGCACCTGAGGTAGAATTTACCCTAGGGGTCCAAGACCACACCTTCAGAAAGGGCCCCTAATTTAGATCATTGACATTATCACTGAGTGAGGTTTAGCAAACAGTTGCAGTAATACATTGATGGAAATGAAAGAATACGTTCATGGTACAACTTCAAACCCATGTCCTGTGCCTGTGTTAACATTTTTTATAAATTCTATTATTGTTCTGTGAATAGCATGATTATATTGCATTAGATTTTTGTTGGGTGATAAATGCATATGTATCTTAAACATAAATATTTTTATATATTTCAAGAGGGTAAGACTTCTTGTTAAATACACTGAACTGACCACATGCATGTAACTCTTCCTCTCCTCCCCAAAACTTGATTAAAACACCAGTAAAAAGTTTCTACTTCAACATGAAGAGATAACTGAAATTACCCTCCTACCAGAAACAGAGAAAACTACTGCTTCAAAATGTATGAAATAACTGTTTTTGAACACTAGGCAAAAAGAAGTTCAGGGCTGTGATCCCTGAAGTAAGAAAAACAAACAAGGTGGGCTCTATGATTGCCTAGATTTCTACCTGGAGGAGTATTCCAGACTGCAATTCAGGGAGGGGAATTTCCAGCAGAGTATGGTGGTCTCACTGAGGAGCTGAGGAGACAGAGACAGGAGTTCAGGGAGGCTGAGATAGGTAGAAGTTTCAGGGCAGAGTTCCAGAAAGAAGTGAGCTATGCAAAAACAAAACAAACAAAAAAAACCCTCCAGAAATCTATATGTGGTCCCTTTAAAGTCTTCGCCCAATCCTAAATGTCACGTATAGAGTGAAACTCAACAAAACCAGGCAGAAAAGGAGCAATAGGCTGATAAATTCTCAGAGCTCACCCATGACAGGGAGACATTCAAGCTCCAACCTGCTAGAGTGGAGACTCCTTGTTGATTACCCAGGATATTCAGTAAAGACCTGAGAAGGGTTATGCCTTAGGAGTAGGGCTAACCTAACCCTAGAGAAAAGGCTCACCCAGACCTAATATAATAAAGATTAAAAATAAGCTCAAAAGGATCAAAGGATTACTTGATTTGCAAGTAACTTAACTTAGTCCGCCAGAACAAAGCCTAACACACTTTAAAGGAAGACAAAGAAATTCCGATGCTTAACATCGCAACATTTACAACATCCAACATCCAGTTAAAAACTACTAGACATGCATAGAAGTAGGAAAATATGACCCATAATCAGGAGAAAAATCACTTAATAGAAACATTCAGAAATAATAAAGATGAATGGGTCCATATGCTCAAGAGTTTAAAGAAAAACATGAACACAACATTCACAGTGAAAGAAATGGGAAATAAGTACAATATCTGAAATGAAACATTCACTGGATAGAATTAACAGTAAATTAGACGCTACAGAATGAAAAAAATCAGTGAATTTGAAGCCACGGCAATAGAATTATACAAACTGAGATGCACAGAGGAGAAAAAAGTAATCAAAAACATTCAAACAGCCTCTGCAATGTGTGAGACATTATAAGGCATTCTAACATATTTGTAATTGAAGTCCCACAGGATAGGATAAGAATGTGGAGGAATAAGACAAATTTAAAGAAATAGCCCCCAAATTTTGAAATTTGATTAAAAAAAACTATTGTTGGGGGAGGGTTTAACTCAGTGGTAGAGTGCATGCTTAGCATGCACAAGGTCCTGGGTTCAATCCCTGGTAGCTCTGTTAAAAAATAAATAAATAAACCTAATTACCTCCCCCTCCAAAAACAAACCCCAAAAAACCAAAAAAACTATTGTAGTGAGTTGAATGGTGGAGCCACAACAAAATATGTCTACATTCTAACTGCTAGAACCTGTGAATGTGGCTTGCTTTGGAAGGATCTTGGCAGATGTAACTAAGTTAAGGATCTCAAAATGAGATCAGCCTGGATTATCCAGGTAGGTCCTAAATCCAATTATGTGTCTTTATAAGATACACAGAGGAGAGATACACAGAGAAAAGTTCCAAGTGAAGATGGAGGAGAGACTGAAGTTAAGCAGCCATAAGCAGAGGAATGCTTGGAGCCACCAGAAGCTGGAAGAGTCAAGGAAGGATTCTCCCCTAGAGCATTTGGAGGGAGTGGAGATGACACCTTGACTTTCGACTTTTGGAAGTTTCCAACCTCCAAAATGATGAGAGAATAAAATTTTGTTGCTTTAACCCACATAGTCTGTGTAATTTGTTGCAGAAACTAATATAATAGTAAATCCACAAAACCAAAAAACTGAATGAAGTCCAATTAAGACAAACACCAGAAAACCTACGGACTATTGTAATCAAATATTGAAAACTAGCAATAAAAAGAAAATCTTAAAAGCATTTTGAGGAATGAGACACAGTATGTATAGAGGGACAAATATAGAAAATACTACATACTTTTCATCAGAAACCATGCAAGCTAGAAGGCAAGAGAATGAAATCTTTCAAGTCCCAGGGGGAAATTGTCAACCTAGAATTCTATATGCTGTGAAAAATATACTTCAAAAATGAAAAGGAGAAGTAAAGACTTGTGGACAAACAAGAGCTAAGAGAATTTCTCACCAGAAGACGTCCAAGAAATGTTAAATGAAGTTATTCAAGTGGAAAGAAAATGATAGCATATGGAGACGTAGATCTATACAAAGGAATCAAGATTGCCTCAAATGGCAAATGTGTGGGTAAGTATAAGAATGCCAATAGAGTATTTAAAACCCACAAGAAAATGGCTGGGGCATCACAACTGACTTAGGGAAGCAGAGGGTACCAGACCCCAAGCATTCACAGAAGGGGAGTCCAGTGACTAGCAAGCCAGATCTCCCCTTAGAACCCTTGAAAGGTGCAGAACATGCAGGCAATGGGAACAGCAGAGGTGGAAGTAAGGCTTAGAACTGAATACAGGGGGTCTGGTTAAAATTCAAAATCCCCGGCCCCCTCCCCAATCTTGTATAGCTGGGAGATGATCCCCTTCCCCTCCGCAGGATGCCAGGGGTTTATTTTCTATAGAAATTGAACCTGAGATGCATTGGACTCAGGGACATTGGTCTGAGGATGAGGTCATGGGGCTAAAAACAGATGAACGGTGAGAGCCCAGTCCCTTCCCTGCCTTAGGTCCTGAAACACTGGCAGCCAGACTGCACACAACACTGCCCCATCCTGCCCCTAGCAGGAGATTGGAGAATCCTTCCTTGGAGAAACTAGACCTCTGAATACAGGCATCTGGAGATCCTATAATACGCAGGCCAGTCATCTTACAACAGCACCCATGCATTAATAAGCTCCACGCCGCGATCTTTAAATGCCCCAAGAGCCAAGAGTGCTGGACACTTGAGGAAAGCTGCCAACATGAAAGAGACCAAAACATACAAATAGATGCTAAAAACCCAGAGGAAACAGCGGTCAGTGCAGGAAATAGGAGAAAACTTCTTAGGGGGTTGTAGGGGACAGTAACTTACATCCTCAGAAAAACATGAAAAGGAAATTGACTCCATGAAACAAAATAGGACATTCTGACCTTCCGTGACTTCTCTTTTTTCCCCATGCTTTCTTCACTCTAGCATTCCTGGACAGCTTCACCTGCCCCAGTTCTCCCATCATGGTAAACTGTACCTCAGTTCACTCCCTTTCCAGGTCAGAAACTTAGAGACTTTTTCCTCTCTTCCTCTTCTCTTATCTTCCATACCTAATCCATCAGCAAAACCTGACCTTATAGGCTCTACCATCAAAACAGATCCCAGAGTCTTCTTAGTTTTCTCCGCCTTCAGGATACCCTTCTGGTCCCAGCCACCCTATCTCTCACCTGGTGGTCAAATTCCTCCCACTCCCCTCTTGGCTCCTTAGGTCTGTTCTCCAAGAGGCCTCAGGGCAGGTGCTGTCATCCTGTGAAATGTTCCTCAGGTCCTGATGCCCTGTAGCTCAAAACCTCTCCGTGGCTTCCCATCCTCTTTAGAATAGAATCCAACAGCCCTAGACTTCTCTTTGAACTCACATGCTCTCCCCTCTCTCCTGCAAGCTCTCCCCTGGAGCACTCTCCTCCTACAGTCTTTTCTAGATAGCCACAAATGTTCCCCCCACCCCCGCACTTCATTCAGGCCACCGCTCAAATGTCACCTCCTTAGAAAGGTTGGCCTTGACAACCCCTCTCAAATGACAGTTGCTATTTATCTACCTCTTGTCCCTTCTCCTGCTCTAGTTCTCTTCCAGCACAAGTTGCTTGTTTATTTTTTCATTGTCTCCCTCACCTCGACTGTAAGCCCCACAAAGGAAGCGTCTGTCTGTTTTGTTTGCTGCTATCTTCCCAGTCCCTGGACGGTGCCTGGCACATAATATATATTTATGAAACAAATGCATAGATGACTGTTTTGAAGGGACATGGGGAAGGAAAGCAAAGCAATACAGTACAAAGCTGATAAGCCAGTAAATGTCTGTAGAAGTATATTGTTTACAGTTATGGAGGCAAATAACAGAAGAGCCTAAAGAGTTCAAAGTGGTTGCCTCTGAGGGATGAGAATAAGAGGTGGGGGAGGCAGAGTGAGGACTGCCGTCTTCTAGCAACAGCTGAGTATTTTAAACATGAGTAGAAACTCCTTTGTCAAAGTAAAACATTTTAAATAATTTAAGTTATTTATATAATTTTATAACCCTGTGTTGGTATTTCTTCATTTTTAAACATACTAAGAGCCTCAAAATAATCCAGAAAACTTCCTGGCCCCTGTAGCCCTCTGAGCTGTAGCTTGGAGCTGTGAGCAGCCCCCTGCAGCTCCTCTGCACCAGCTCCCCACAGAGGAGGGGAGCACTATTTTCTCTTTGCCTATTATGGGTTAGGCTGGGCCCCCGGGGTCTGACCTGGATGGGGTCCTGAGTCCTGGGGTGGGAGTGGTGCAGGGTCCACAGACCCTGAGCTGGCAGGGCCACATGGGATGTCAGAAGGTGGCCTTCCCTTGGGGGGGCAGCGAGCCATCCGTGCCTCCCACCGGCCCTGCCCCAGATGCCGCTGCTGCTAACAAGGCCCCAGGGAGCCAGCAGGGCACCCCGCCTGGTCCCAGGGCTCCAGATGCTGCCTCTCTCCCCCTCAGGTACCTCAGCTCCAGGCTCCAGAGAGAGGCTGGCACTGCGTGTGGGCGGGGGTGCCCTCCCCACCCTGACTCCTCAGCTCTACCCTACCCATGGTCCCCAGGGCACCGTTGTTTTCCAGGGCCGACTTGAGCCCTGCATATACTCAGTCTGGCCCCAAATAAGTTCTCTCCACCCGTCAAAGCAGGGCCTGCAGTGGAGGCGGCACTTTGCCCTGGGCCCAGGTGGGAGAATTCATTAATTTCCTGGGCAAAGGCCTGCAGCCATTTAATTGCTGGGATGAAAAGGTTTCCCATGAAACTCAATACCCAGCCCTCCCCACTAAGAGAACGGAAACTCCTCAGCTGGAGTCAAAAGCAGGGGTCTTTTGCACTTAGGAGCTGGGTCTCCCTGGGCAGAGAACCTCCCTGCTCCCACTCAGGCGCACGCCAACACATGCGCGTGCGCACACACATGCACAGGTACCATAAGGACATACACTTGTACTCCTGCCTCCACACTCACAGTACACGTGACATCTAAGTTTACAAGCACATGTGTGCCAAGCTGCCCTCCGGCTCTGCAGGCCTCTACTCATGTGTAACACATGTGTTTGCCAGCGCACTTGCATGTGCACACCCCTTGAACTCACAAGCACTAGCAGGGTATTTTTCAAAGCTGTTTAGCATTAGCAGAGTCCTTTTGTTAGGTAAAATCTTGTAAGAACACAGCAAATATACAGGCTAAACACAGGTGCCGGAGAAGTTAGGTGAGGGGCCCAGAGCTTGGGGCCTTCCTGCTCTGCCTTCATCCCCTTTCCCTGCCCCACTCCATCCCCCAGCCCCAGGGAGGACAGCCTGTCAGGTATGGCCACTGCTTCTCTGCTCTCTGGATGAGCTCACTCAAGGGGGATGGAGGCAGGTCTGGATGAGCTCACTCAAGGGGGATGGAGGCAGGATGCTTCCTCAAGTTGAGTTGGGCTGATGGGGGCAGCACCTGCTGACTCTCCCTCCACCCGGGCCCCTCCATCCTGCCCCACGCAGCCCCTCCCCCCTCATCCCAGATACATTGATTTTTGGTTTCTGGGGTTTGTGGCTCCCTCTCCTGAGATTCCCAGCTCTCCAGCTGTGGTGATGGCCTACACCCAGGCCTGCCCCCTTTGAGGGGAGAGGGGACCCAACAGGGACAGAGGGGCAACCTCTGTCTGAGCACAGGGCCCACTGTAATCAAATGCTCATCACAATCCCATCTTGCCCACCTCTAGGTCAGAAGGATGAACAGGGGAAAGCAGGAAGGAAGACCATGGTGGAGGCAGCCCCAGGAAGAAAGAAAATGTTTCCCAAGACCACAGTCTGGCCCCTTCCAGAGTGCCTGCTGCAGGAGAAGAATCCTGCTCTCCTCAGCCCTCCCACAGGGAGCTATTCAGTCTAAACCTCCACCTCCCACCCCCAGGGAACACCAGAGATGCGTGAGTCCAGAACCAAGGCTGTGCCCAGCCGTCTGGACCCTGGGGCCTCACACCAGCCAAGGGGGAACAGGCACATCCACTGCCCTACAACCCCCTGCTCCCTCCCAACCTGGCAGAGCAGGTGTGTGGCAGGAAGCACTGCTGGGTGTCAGCTAGCGGTGATCATGGACCCTTCCCTTCACCAAAAAACACCCGCTGAGCACCTTCCCTCTCTCTGCCACTCCCTGCTTCCGGCCCCTGTGAACCTGCTCTGAACCCTGCCGTGTCATCCCCCTCCTCCTTGGCCAGCATTGCCAAGCCTGCCCATGGGAGGGCCTCTGCGGGGCTTTCTTGGAGTGAAGAAGAGGCAGCTATGCCAAGTGAAGACCAGGGAAACCCAGCTGCTGTGTGCTTGAGGAAAGCCTGGCTGTTTTCTGTGACAGTAAGTACCAGGAGGATGAGAAATCAGGGACCCCCAGCTGAGATGCCTAGGGGTCTACAGGGTTTCATTTGGACGTTAGGTGACTGCCCCTAGGCCCATCACCTACAGGAAATGGCTGGGTTGGGCACCCTCTGCTCTCCCTGGGAGCCCGAGGCCCTGAGGACTAAGCAGTGCACATCTGGATACCAGCATCACCCTGCATCGGTCCTAAAATCAGGAATACAGCCAGGGGGCTCTCCCTCCCAGACTGATGACATTCCCCTTTTTGGCACTCCTGGAGCAAAGGGGAGGATAAGTCTGACTCCTTTGTGGTTGAACCAACAAACCAGTGCCCTATACTCACCCCCTGGCCCTAGCCTAGGTCAGGGCATGTAGTGTCTGTTTAAAGAAGACACAAACTCACCAGGGTGGGGGAATGAGTGGGTGGGGATGGGGTGAACGTGGTGCCTGGTTTCTGTGGCAGCCTGAGGGGAGCAAAGAGGGACACGCTTAGTGGTCCAGACCACCCCTACCTGCAGCGGGTTCCCAGCCCAACCTCACTCCAGCAAGATGGCTGCTGACTTGAAGACTATCATTCAGAGAGGCCTGAGTGAAAGAACTTTTTCTTCTAGGGCATTCTGCCCCTCTCCAGTCTCTGTGAAAAAGAACCACCAAGCCTCCCAGTTGCAAGGGAGTGCAACTGAGGTATTCTGGACATTCAGCCACTAGCCTTCTGCCTAATAATCCTTCACCCAACCATCAACTATCCCATCAGGAAGCTCCTTTCAGATCATACCTAAATTCCTTCAGCTGTAACCTCCGTCAGAGCCTTGACTTCTTTCGCCCTCAGGGGAGGAAAGCAGAGAAGAGCCAGAGGAGGTGGCCTGTCTGTCTTATCATCCTGCACGTCACACTGTACTTCCCTGTTCACACTTGCTTCACCAGAACAGGGTCTCCTGGGGGGCACAGGCTGTGCCTGGTTTGTTCATCTTTGTTCCCCAGGACCTACCACTGTGGCCTTGCTTCCTTTACCAGACCCCAATGGCCACAAACCATTTCCTTTATAAACAGAGATGTGGTCTGAGAAGCAACCTGGAGCATCCGTGTAGAAGCAAAGGTAGAATAGAAGTGGACACCCCAACCAGCCTAAAGGCTTGAAGGCTCAGGTCACCCCAACACTTCCTGGGACTGCTATACAGAGCTGGATGCCGTCCTGGTCTGAGGGCTCAGTGGTAGACTTCAGAGACACTCTGACCCTCACTTCATCGCCATCTGGCAATGCCCTGCTCTTCACCTCACTCTTCCCTTGCAAAGCAGACAGCTCCTCAAACTGAACTTCCTGTGACTCAGGAAGTGGCCCTCAAAAGGCACATTCCCAAAGGAGGTTTTCAACTCCTGAGCAAACCACTCCCAGCCCATAGCCCCAGAGTCTCAGATCCAGGCCAAGCCTGCAGGCCTCAGCCAGAGGCAAATCAGGGCAGGCTGGGCCCAGCTCTGGCTCCTGCCTCCCCACCCTGGAGGGTGAGTTGTCTGGAGGGAGTTGCCATGAGAGCTTACCTGTGACCTGGAGGCCAAGGGCAGAGTTGGGAACTACCTGTGGCCTGTGCCTGCCTTGGTCCTGAAGAATGGCCAGGAGACCCCATCCCTTACCTTATCTTCTTGGAGGCCACCGCCCAGTCAAAGCTGGCTGACTTACCCATTCTCACTGACTAGAGGAACCAGGGGGCCCACTGGGTGCAAAATCTCAAATCCTTCCGGGGGCCAGTGGCCCCCTAGCTTCCTCAGCGCCTAGAAGCCAGGTCCCAGCACCAGAGTGCAGGAGAGCGTCTTTCAGCACTTGGACAAGGCCCTTCGCCCAGGAGGGTCTCTCTCCCCACTCTACATCCCTGAACCCAGCGTGCTGGGGTCTGAGGGATCCAGGAGCTCTGCCCAGTCTGAGGAAACAGAATAGCGTTCGCCTTAAGAGTAGAGGGCACTGGGTGGGGCTGGGATGTCTGGGAATGTCAAAGCCTATTTTCTGATCCTTGACCTGTGGCCCCTCTTCCTACGCAGGCCTTGCCCACCTCCGCACACTCCCGCGGGAGGTGTCGCTGCTGGGCTGAGTCGGGCGGATTCTCCCACCGCGTGGAACACAGACGGAGCCGAAAGCCCCTTCCCAAAGCCCTCACTGCCCTGGCGAAAGAGGGGCACGATGTCACCAATCCCAAACTGGGAGGGTCCGAAGCACGTGTGGGCCGCCTGTCCAGGACAGAGGGGAGCGGGCGGGGGCTGCTCCCATCACCCTCTCCAGTCCACAGCACAAAAGCGGCGGCTGCGAACAAAGAAGCGCTGCAAACTCGCCTGGGAGGCGGGACAGCCCGCGCCGCGCCCCCTCCCCACGCCGGGCGGGCGTGCCCGTCGGTGGGGTCCCGGCAGCACCCCGACGGCGCTCTTACCTGGCCGGCGCGGACTTCTTTCTCCAGCTCGCGGTGGCGGTTGTGCCACACGAGGTAGTGCAGGGGATACTTCCCCTCTGGCCCCTTCCTGGCGGAGGCGTTGGCAGGGATCATCGCCCGCTCCTCATGCCGGGGCCGCGGCGCCCGGCCCGGGAGGAGGGACGGCGCCAGAGCCGGGGCCCGGGGCCGCGGGGCTGGGGGCCAGCGCTGCCTGCTCGCAGGGCTGCGGCTTGGGCATGTGCGAGCGGCGCCGGCGGGCGGGGGTGGCGCGCTCGGCGCGGTGCGGGCGGTGCGGGCCGCGGGCGTCCTCGCGAGGCGGCGGCGGCGGGTGGCGCGGAGAGGCCCCCACCCGCCCGGGGAGGGCGCGGGCACTCGGCGGCGCGGCGCGGACTCGCGCCTCGCCTCCCACACCCCCGCACACAAAGGCGCCGTTCGGCGGAGGGAGCAGGCGCCCGCAGCGGGCGCGGGGGCGCACGGGGCGCGGGCCCCGGGGACGCCGCCGCCGCCGCAGGGACGCGCGCCCACAGCCCCTGGCGCCCCGCAACTGCATAGCCCGGCCCTCAACACGAGCGGCCGGCGAGGGATGCGGGGATGCGGGGGAGAGGGGAGGGGGACGCGGGTGCCCGGGCAGAGCTGGTTATAAATCGGCCCCGCGGCATCATGGGGCTTGTAGTCTGCCTCGTGGAACTGGGGGTGGCGAGAGGACGGAGAGGGTCCCGCACTGTCCCCCGATCCATCGAGAGGGTAGGGAAAGAGTCAAGCCTGGCCAGAACGGAGGCAGTGTCCTGAGGCCAGGTGGATTAGGGCGCACCCCCTCCCGCTGGCATTTTGCCTTTTGCTGGGGAAGGAGGGGGCTACAGGCCTTGCTCAAGCATTAGGGGGCACGGGAAGGTGTGGCCTTCAGGATTGAGTTTAGGTCCCAGCGGAACGTGGGCAGGGATCCAGATCACAAGAAAAGAGTAACTGATGGAAAGATCCTGGGAAAGGTGCAGGACTTTAGTGCCAAGGGTCATTGGAGCAACCAGGAATCTGGCACCTGAAATACTACGTAGGAGTCTTCCTTGCCCTCTTATAAAATTAAGCTTTATCTTCCACAGTTGACATTAGAAGGGGAATGTCCATTAAGGCAGAGGACAGCCCCCTCCCCCCAGACGCTGTCCTCTGCAAGGACCAGAGAGGGGCTGGGCAGAAAAAGCAGCAGGTGGCAGCTCCCCACCTCCACCCCATGTGGTCCCTTCAGGAGAGGGAGTGACTGATTCCAGAGACTCTCCTTCCTGAATAACCCCAGGGCAGGGAGGTCTTTCCAGAAGGGTTCCAGCTGACGCTGTGGTAAGAGTGGAATTGGCCTCTGGGGCTGGCTATTGCAACGGCTGTTAGGACCTAGAGGCTTGACCCAGTCCCTGGAGGCAGCAGGTCAAATTCCTCCTCACCAACTGCCTGACCTTAAGCAAATTGCTTAAATTTTCTGGTTTCTCAGACCACTCACCTCCAAAATGTGACTATAAATACTACTTCCTGGGGTAAGCTAAAGATAATGACTGCCCTGGAAATGGTGCATCCCTCCCCTATCCAGGAGGACTGGGACAGGTGGTAGGACCAGGCACAGTGCCTTCTTGAGCCCACCTTAGAACAAGACAGGAACAAGGGATTCCATACCAGCCCTACAATCCAAGAAGCGTTTGTGTGGGAGGTGCTAGCAAAAGCTTGCAAACTCTCCGCGCCTCTCTCAGGTTTCTTTGTGTGGTCTTCTTTCCTTCCTCCTCCACACCCAATGGTGCCAGGCCCGGGCGGGAAAGGCTGAGGGAGGAGTAGACTGCCTCGCCCCTTTCTCCAGGCTGGGAGGAGCTAGTTGGCGTCTCCAGGGTCGGGGACCGCTGCCCACCTCTGCCACGAGGGGTCAGTAGAGTGTCGTGGCTGCAGCCGAAGTTGGGGAGGGGGCCGGAGCGGGGGAAGGACGGCTAGGAGTGGCCGGGAGAATGCCTGTACATTTTTCATTAAATTGTTTTTAGAACCTTGTTGTGATTTCTTTTTAACTGTCCTGCTTCCTGAGGTGGCGAGGTCTCCAAAAGGAAATTCCGAAACCCTTTATCTCTAGCCCCAGACCCAGAAACTCTGATCTCCGTGGCGGGGCTAGGGGCTTCGGGAACAAAGTTTGGAGAATGGATCCGTGCTTGGGCCACTCCCAGGTAGTCCCTGGGCCAACCAGGAGATGGGGCTAGTGGGATGCGGGGGGTGGGGGTGGACAGGGTGACTCATCCTTATTCCCCAGAAAAGGCTCTAGGAGGCGGGGAGGTCCTCCTGGAACGGGGGGCCTATACCCTGGGCAGCCGGAGCTTCTCTTTTTGCCAGACGGCCCTGGACTCTAAACCCAGGTCGCTTTTTCTCCGGCCTGCGCGCTCCAGCTGCCACGTGCTCGAGACGCGCCCACACAGCAGAGAAACAAAGACAGCCAAGCGATGGGGCTGCCAGCACCCGCCTCGACATTTAATAAATGAAATTCCATAGCTGGGGGTCGATTGGGGGTGAACGCGCGGCCACCGTTCTTGGTCTGTGCGCCCGGTAAGGGCAGACAAGCCGCTCCTCCCATTGCCAGTGATGGGGCCACCAAATCCCCGGTCTGACTCCTCGGTGGGGGTGCAGCACGGGGCGGCAGGTGGTTACCCCCACCCCTCTGTTCCCTGCGAGGTGTCTTTGCTCTTAGAGGCCCTGCCAGCTGAGCGGCTGGCTATGGGGGGAGGGGAGGCCTGTAAGATTTTTTTTAAAGGTGCGATTATAAATATATCCCGTGGATCGCGATTTCAAACAAACTTGTCAATCTAGGGTGCAGCGAAAGGCGATGGAGGCAGCTTTGCATGTATTTCGGGTGGTGTGACTCATGAGCATTACTTGTCTCCCCCTAGGGAAGCAGCCTGCCCACCCACAAGTCACTGCTTCTCTGGCACCGCTGGGACAAAATCAACCAATTCCAGCACCCCTGTCCAAGGACTCCCCTCCTCTCTCCCCTGGTTACTGAGCAGGACTTCCTGCTGCTGGGGAGTCCTCCCCTAATCTGGGGAAACCTCCCTTAATCGTGTCACCACTGAGCTGCCCCCCCACCCCCCCACCCCTGCCTGGTCCTAAGCACTCCCACCCTCTCCCCAGAGCAGAGCGCTCTGGCCTTTTGCTGCTGCAGGGATGGGGGTTGGGTGCACGCGGGGCACACGTGTATGGGGGAGCATGCTCAGTGCAGGGGTGCACCCACGTGCGGCTTGCCCCTCCTCTCCCTGTCCCCCCTCCACTTCCAACCAGTCTCCACGTGAAGTCCAGGAAGAAAGGCCACGACAGAACCGGTCCGTGTATGTTATATCCACATGCCCTGAACACACACACCCCTCTGGTGGCTCAGAAACACCGTTGATGCATACAAGACCGATGCCAAGTGGATATTACTGCACCCAGGCACAGTGGTCACTCCTCAGGAGGTCTTCAAAAACTCCCAAAATTCTTTCCTCTCTGAATGAAAGCATGGAGGAGGGATCGATGTATATTTAGCCAGGAGGCAGGGGGATACACTGCATGACCTCTTTGGCACTGGGCGTCCATATTGTTGGCGGTGTGCGTAGTCAGCAAGAGTGTGACCAAACACACACCTGGACACACAGATGTGGACACACAGGGGACCAGGACGCACATCTCACCCACACGGGGACGGGCGGGTACCCCTGAACCACAGCCCCTCAATGAGGAGGGGGGCCTGGGCCTCCAGCTCCTTACTCTCTTCTCTGATCTCCAGGGGTCACTGTCCCTGAGCCCGAGAGATCTCTGGGTCACCCTTCTCTCGAAAGAGGAGGGGATGGAGCTGTGAGGTTAACTCAAACCGTCTCGGGGCCAGGGGTGCGCCGGGGCCGAGGCAAGGGCCGTTGGCGGCGATGTCTGGTAAGGCCTGGCGATGGCCGTGGCCCCTTTAAGCACCCCCGCCCCCTCTCCCCCGCGCTCCCGGCTTCCTTTCTCCGGGAGGTGCGGCCGGCAGGGCCCGGCGGCGGGGCGGGTGTGTAGGCTGCCCCTCCCCCGGTGGGCCGGGCCTGCGTCGCTTCCTGCAGGAGCGGCCCGGAGCCGCGCAGGGGGCGGAGAGAGCGAGCGGCGAGCGGCGGCGGGGCGGCGCGGGGCGGAGGGCGCCCGAGGGCGAGCGGGCGGGCGGGCACGGCGGGTTCCGGGCCAGCCCCGAGGGCGGACGGTTGGCCGGGCGCGCGGAGCCTAGCCGGGGCCTTGCCGGAGCCGGGCCGGGCAGCAGGGGCCGCCGCCGCCCGAGCCCGCCGCCCGCGCCCCCCACGCTGGCCCAGAGGGCTGCGGCCGCGTCGCCGCTGAGGATGTCCCGGAAGGGGCCGCGAGCGGAGGTGTGTGCGGACTGCAGCGCCCCGGGTAAGCGGGGCCGGACCGGGGGCGGGACCATGCACGGAGGCACCGCCGGGCGGGCGCCGGGGCCTGGCGGGAGCGCCGTGCGGGGCCGGAGGGCGGGGCGGGGCTGGGGGCTGCGGCCTCCGGCCTCGGCCCCCGCCCGGACCACTGCGGAGTCGCGTCCTTGGCGGGAGGGCCGTCTGAGGGGCCCTCGTTTCCTCGCGTCCGTGGACGAGCGAGGAAGGACGTTCCCGGCGCCGCCTCCCACCCCTCAGTCTGAGGGAGGCGGGCAGCTCTCTGCCTCCCCCCTCCATCTCAGTATCCAAACGGAAGCGCCAGCCTGGGGTGGCAGGAGGGCTGTGGCGGAGGCCGGCCCGGTTTAGGAGGTGGGGGCGAGAGTGGTTTTGTGTCATCTCAGTGCCACCCCCGCGTCTTGCACCTGCTGCTTGCATGGTCTGCCCGCCCGCTGGGGTGGCGGAGGGCAGGGGGCAGAGAACTGGGCAGATGGGCCCGGGGACCTGGATACTGTTTCCTCAGGAGCAGATGAGGGGGTGGCTACTCCTAGGATTCCCTGCACCTTGTTCCCAAAGCTAGGGCTCCTGGCAGGGCCTGGTATTAAGGGCTAGTATGAGCCTGGGCATCTTCCCCTGAGGCATCCCTCGGCCTGGTGACTGGGAAAAACTAGACTCAGCTTTTCCTGTGTCCCAGTATGGCCTGCTTGGGAAGGTGGGCTTGGCATGCCTCAGCTTGGGCCCAGACCCCTCCTTGTCTTCTAGTCCAGTCTGGCCAGAAATGGGTAGAGAGCAGTGCTGAGGGGGGCCTAGATTCCCAGGATCCACCTGGCTTCCTGGCCTGCCTCCTGGCTGAATTTACCATGGTGTTTCCCTTCTCCTTCCCAGCAGAGTCAGGTCCAGGCTGATGTGAAACCCCCCTGACTTGCTAAGGAAGTGAGGAGCAGTGACCTGGAGAGGCTGCTCCCTTCTGATGTGGGAGGACACTGCCAGTGATGGGGCTTAACAACTGGCCTGGGGAAGGAAGCCCTGGCCCTTGTCCCTCCTGTCTTTAGGAAAGGAACTCTCTCTCTGGGAGACCTTTGGGAGGGCTCAAGGGGTCCGTGAACTCCCGGGGGACTGTAGGCACAATTAAGTGAGAGTGTAGGGTGGTGTTTTGTGGACCCATAACTTCCAGCCACCCTTTGGACAGGTCCAGGCCCCCAACAGGTGAGACCCACAGATAATCTAGTGGTTCCAGTAGCTCTGAGCTAGAGTGTGTGGGAACTCTGGGTGCCTGGCAGAGGCATGGAGGTCTGAGTGGTTATGACCCTGAGGCCTCCTTTCAGGGCATGTCATGGTCTAGAGGGCCCTAAAGAAGCTACCTCGGCAGGTGGAGGTGATACGTGTCCCACCACTGATTAGTTAGAAACTAGTTATCTCCTTCCCCCAACCATAGGCAGGTCTGGGGATGGAAGGACTAAGAGGAAAACTTGCCTTCTATATGTCTGCTCCAGGCTGTTCTGCACCTTTGCTGGGTGGGCGTAGCAGTGGAGGGAGGGCAAGTCGGGATGGGAGGGGGTGCTTAGCAGACACTTTATCAGGGGATTTTAAGTGTTGCCTTTGTTTCTAGCTTAGTCTGTGACTCATGATAAGACTTTCCTCACTCTGGGTCCCAGTTTCCTCAACCCTGACGCAAAGAAGTTGGAGTAGAAATGGTTTTTGAGGACCGTCCCATCTGGAAGTCTGTGGTCCTGATTCTGTGCCAGGGGGACTTGGGGCAGAATTAGCAAGGCAGTTGGCCTTTCTCTATTGCATCTGACTGTTCGGCTGAAGCCTCCAGATGCCCAGTGGGCATGGGGAGGAATGCTATGTATCTGATGTGTGAGCTGCGTAGCCCCTATCCCCAGTCCTCATCCCACAGAGACATTTGTGCCCCAGGTACCTCCTTCCCCCTGATCCAGAATATGGGTTGGGAAGAGGCAGGTGGTGAGAAGGTGAGGTGGGTAGGGTGTTGACAAAGTCTAACTCTGCACCACGCCCCAGCACCTAGCATGGTGTCTGGCACATAGCAGGCACCCCCGCCAAGTGTGTATGGCTATTTATCAGGACCCCAGCTGGCTACTTTGGGCTACCCCGTACACCTGCTCTATGAGGCATGGAATGGCATTCTCAGTCTAGGATCTGTAGCAACCCAGGTAAGAGGCTTGAGGGAAACCAGCAGTCTGGAGCCCAGGCCCAGAGCAACCTTCTTAGTGTATCCTCCTCACTGTGATAGGAGCCCTGTATTCCCAGCCCTAGGAGTGGGGTTGTGGCCTCTTTGTGGCTGGTTAATTTGTGAGCTCATGGAGGTGAGAGGCAGGAGGTGAGAGGCAAGAGGTGAGATGCAGTCTGACTTCAAAGGCCCTGTCCTCCCTCTGCTCCCAGACCTTGGCACACAGGGGACAAGTGTGAGTACATTGTGAGGCAGATGGACATGACATGGCTGCTCTGGCAACTGGTACCATCTCGTCAGACACCATCTGTGTCCCTGCCTGCCTTGGGAATCCAGGAGAGGCGCAGGGGTCAGGGAACCCTGGAGAATGTGTGTTTCCTCCTTCCTGCCCCTCCATTCACCCCATCACACAGTCCTGGCCCAGCTCTCAGGGGTCTTCTCCTCACACCGTGTGCCTCCTTCTCAGCCTTCCCACTTTGGCAGCCCCAGGCACAGGAGTGATGCCCATCCTGCAGGAACCCTGAGTGAGCAAGGCTGGCCATCAGCTAGGGACATTTAGGAACCTGCAGGCTCATTTGTTTCTGCATAATGTAGATTGTGAGGTGGGGTGAACGGTGGGCTTTCTTCTTCTCTCACTGAGGTATAACTTGCAGCAAAGTGCCTCTACCCACTGTTCAGCCTGATGAGCTCTCACCTGTGTGCATACATACACCTGTGTAACCACCACTCTGCTCAAGAGGTAGAGCGTTTCCATCACTCTTGAGGGCTTTATTGTGTCCCCTCTTAGCCAACGCCCCCACCAACAACAGCCGCCAATCTGACCCCTATCCCCGTGGGTTACTCTTACCTCCTTTCAAGAGGGTGGGCCTCTCTTGTCCAGTGAGGATCTTGTCCCTAGGTCAGAAGAGGCTGGCTGCTGGCTGCTGGCTGCTGGCCCTAGAGGCCACTAGTGGCTTTGGGTGGTGACATGAATTCACGTTCATATAGGCCTCCATGGTGCTGGCACTGGTTAACATTATCCCAAGGACCCCTCCTGCCACTTGCCCACACATACCAGATCCCCTACCCTGACTGAGGCAGAAGCCTGGGGGTGGGTTGGCAGGAGACTGAGGAGGTGACCATATCCCCTAACCCTTATGTTCCCTGTCCCTTCTGCCCTGAGTTTGGTCCAAGGAGCCTCTTGGGGGCAAGGGTCCCTTAACCTCAAACCACAATAGCCATTTGACTTTCAGAAACCCTTCCTGGCCCTTCTGTGTAGGAACTGACCTACATGGGACCTGGGGCTCCTGCTTGGGTAGGCCCAGGCCCCTTGGGCATAGAGAGCCTATAGGTTAGGGTGGGCTTCCCACCTGTGTCATCCAGAACTGAGCTGGCACCAGTGTGCCCCAGACCAGGACAATGTTCCCTGCCCATCCTTCCTATTTCAGGTCGCTGTGGAAGAGAGGGAGGACCCCTCTTCCAAGCTGGGAGAGTGCCGAGCAGAACCTTTGACTACACTCCCCAGATCCTGGTCTTTTGGTCACTGCCACCTTCAGGGACTTATTGTGTCTGGTCTGGCCCTGGATGTCTGGCCAGATCTGTCTTCCCAGGCCTGGCTTCGTTAGAGCCACAGGCCTGGGGTGGAGGCCTCAGGGCGGCCCATTTGTGATCCTGGCCTGGGCGGCTCCCTACTGACAGGAAACCCCACCATTTCAACAAGAGGAATTTAGGCCGCGTCATTTCCAGCTTCCTGCCTGGGCTGCCAGGAGGTGGCTGACAGGCAGACCCCTGACCCAGTGGTGTTTGGGAGTGGGGGGAGTGAGTTTTCCATGCCTGGGGTGCCTTACCGTCTGGGGAAAGTCAGCACTAAAGTTTGCTCTAGGGCTCCCTCTCTTGGCACAGGTGGTGGGTCCCTTCCTCACGGGCCCCTAGAATCACCCCCAGAAAGGTGTATGGGGGGTACCATGTACATCCCTCTGTTGCCCTGTTTTGGGGGATCCCTAAAGAAGCCCAGACCTTAAGAGCTGAGCCCCCATTTCACTTCCTGTTTCCACACCATTGGAGGAGACATTTGACTTGGGCAGCGTTGAAGCCGTGTCCTGACTCAATCTCTTCATGAATCTCTGGGGAACTTTGATGGAAGTCCTTGCGGGGAAGGGTCTCGGAAATGCCTTATGGTTGGAGGGGCTCTCATTATCCTAAGCCTGTCCCTCCCTGGGGGGGGTACTTCTGGACTCCTTGAGCATTATGGAGCAAGGCAGAGAGCCAGCCCACTCCCCCCTCACCCCAGGACAGGGCTTCCTGAGATGGGGCGGGAGCCTGGGCAGAGCAGTGTCCTGGGAGAGAGGCTCCCTGCCCCCACACTCCAGCGACACACAATGGCTGCTTTCTCCCCCGTGACCTTTCCGCAGCCTGAGCTGTGTGCAGCTGTCTCCTCCCTCTCTTCCAAGGGGCCTGGGATGGGTAGCATCTCCCCTGCCCTTGAGAAGGACCCTAGAAGCTCCCCTCCTACTCTGGCACCCCTTCTTGCTTCCAAAGCTCACTTTTCCCCAAGGAGTGGAGAGTGGCTTCCAGGGCCCTCACCCACTTGGGGGTGCCCCCTTTGGAGCTGCAACAGCAGCAGGTGTGGACAAGGCATGATCTCCAGCATCTTAAGTGCCTGGGTTCACATCCTAGCAATGCCACTCATTAGCAATGTGACTTTGAGGAAGCACCGTAACTTCTCTGAGCCACTGTTTCCTCATTGTTAAGGCAGAGTAGCATCTCCCACCTTGCCTGACAGTTGCAATCGGCTCTATACTTGAGGCATCCAGCTGGTACACAGTGGGTACTCAGTCAGTGTTAGTTCCTGTGCTTTCTCCATCCTCCTTAAGAGGAGCTCCAGCTCACTCCATCAGTGATGGTGGCAGGAGGCTTGATCATGAAAAGGCCTCTTGCCTGCCAGCATGAGGGCAGAGGCAGGAGCCCCTGGAGGGGCGCGATGGGTCAGGCAGGTGGACCAGAAGTTCCAAAAAGCCTGGTTACAGGAGAGATGTGGCACTGACCCAGACACAGGAGGAGCGCCTAGGGATGTGTAGCAGGCGGCATCGCGGGTGCATCCCCTAGGGGACTCCCACTCCCTGGGGAAGGGCTAGGGTGGCAGGCTTGTTCCCCGGGGAGAAGCTGTGGGACTGGTAGCGGTGGCTGCAAGACGGGAAGCTGTTCCCACCGAGTAGGCCCTGGGGACCACACCTCCCTAGAGGGGCAGAGACTCTTGTAGGAAAGGGCTTGACTCTATCAGTTGGCCACTGGCTGCAAGCCTTTGGGGAGTCCCTGCCACCACCGGAGCTCAGCTTCCTCATCGATGGGCCAGCTCCCTGAGCCTTGAGCAGCTGAGTGAGAGAATGTGCGTGGAGTACTAAACATAGTGCAGGTCAGGGCAGGTGCTCAGGAGGCCTCACCATTGTCTCACCCTAACCCCGGCAGACCCCGGCTGGGCCTCCATCAGCAGGGGTGTGCTGGTGTGCGACGAGTGCTGCAGTGTGCACCGGAGCCTGGGACGCCATATCTCCATCGTCAAGCACCTCCGCCACAGCGCCTGGCCCCCCACCCTGCTGCAGGTATGGGCTGGGCTGGGCGGTTCTTCCTTCCCCACAGAGTGTACGGAGTCGGGGTGCTTTTTCCCAGTACCCTCATACACAGCTGTCTGGATCCTGCAGCTTCCAGGGGGCAGCACCCACCTGGGGCAGAGCCTGACCCTGTCTCTTTCCACCTGCCTGCCTACACAGAGAGGAGGCTTCCAGGACTGGGGTCATACACACCTGGGCTCTCACCCCAGCTCTGCCACCTGCTAGCTTGGCCATGTGGCATTGAGTGAATCACTTAACTTCTCTGAGCCTTGGCATGCTCACCATGTCATGCAAAGTGCTAAACAGGACCCACACCCTTAGGTGGCCTGCCTGGATGGAGGCGACGGCATCAGGCATACAGCAGGCCCACTGGTACTGTGTCCAGCCCGGCCCTCGGAGGTGTCCCCCTGTGCTCAGCAGGCACGCTCACTTGGCACCTCTTTCCCACAGATGGTGCACACGCTCGCCAGCAATGGGGCCAACTCCATCTGGGAGCATTCCCTGCTGGACCCTGCACAGGTGCAGAGCGGCCGGCGCAAAGCCAACCCTCAAGACAAAGTCCAGTGAGTCGGGCTCGAGGGGTGGTGGCTGGGGTTGTGTGGCTGAGGACCTGGGCCCGGGAGGGGGCCAGAGGCCTGGCCTCTCCTGCTCTGCTCCCCATTTCCTCCTGTGTGCTCTACGCAGCCCCATCAAGTCAGAGTTCATCAGGGCCAAGTACCAGATGCTGGCTTTTGTGCACAAGCTGCCTTGCCGGGATGATGATGGAGTCACCGCTAAAGACCTCAGCAAGGTTTGTGGGGCCCCGTAGTGAGAGGGGTGGGCTTCTCCTCTTCTCGCACACTACACCATCACCACTGACCTCAGGCCCCCAAGGGAGATAGGTCAGGGGGGAACAGTGGGCACGGTGGAGGAACAATATTGCATGGTCAGGCCACACGTGATCAAGGCCCCTCAGCTCCCATGTGGACACGCAAGGTGAAAATCCCCCAGCTGCCACTTGAAAGCTGGAAAACTCTGGGCAGTTTCTGAGCCTCTCAGAGCCTCAGTTTCCTCATCTAGAACATAGGAGAGAAATAGCATCTACTTCATAGATAGTATCTATTCTAAGCAGAGCACTCTGCCTGTGCTGGGTGGTGCCTGACTGCAGCTATGGTTAATTGGCATGAACTCCCTGACAACCCAACTTGGAGCTGGTAGGAGTCCCAGGAGTGGCCTGGACTAGGTGCCACTGGGAGTGGGGAGCACCCCACACACACACATTTGTTGTAAACTCTGCTCCTCGCAGCAACTGCACTCAAGTGTGCGGACAGGCAACTTGGAGACATGTCTGCGCCTGCTGTCCCTGGGTGCCCAGGCCAACTTCTTCCACCCAGAGAAGGGCACCACACCTCTGCACGTGGCTGCCAAGGCAGGGCAGACGCTGCAGGCTGAACTTCTCGTCGTGTATGGGGCTGACCCTGGCTCCCCTGATGTTAATGGCCGCACACCCATTGACTATGCCAGGTGAGGGTTGGTTGAAAGGTGAGGCTTGGGTGGGAGTGGGGAGTGGGTTGTGGCTTCCTGGCTGAGCCGTGCCCCCTCCCCACAGGCAGGCGGGGCACCATGAGCTGGCGGAAAGGCTAGTCGAGTGCCAGTATGAGCTCACTGACCGGTTAGCCTTCTATCTCTGTGGACGCAAGCCGGGTGAGCAGAGTGTGGGGCCGGCCTGCCTGGGCCAGGCAGGTGGGACCCAGACACACCCCAGCAGCAGGTGCCATGGTGACAAAGCTGGCTGGGGAACAGTGTTGCTAGGCAACTGGCTCCTGTGAAATTGCTGCAGGCTCTGGGCTGCAGCATGTTGGGGTAGGGGGTGGGGTGGGCATAACTTGCAGCCAGCTCCCAGGGCTCTTGGGGGTGTCCTGCCCTCCTCCCCTTCCTCTGACACTTCTGGGTAACAAGCCCTGCTCTGGGCAATGAGGTGGGCTCCCAGCTGCTAAGGCCACCCAGCACCAGTGACTTGGCATTTTTATTTTTGGTCAGATCACAAGAATGGGCATTACATCATCCCACAGATGGCTGACAGGTGAGTACCCACCTGATACCCCTTCCCAGAGGCTGCTGGATGCCATGTGGGTGCCCGACCCCCAGAGCCCCCACCCCTCTTTTCTCCAGGCTTTAGGGGCCTAGGACCCCACCTCCAGCCCCCTTAAGGGGCTGGAAGCTTAAGCATATCACAGCCCAGCCCTTACTCCCTAGAGCTGGGCCCTAAAGCAGGTAAGAAATGTTGGCTCAGCACGTGGCTGACACAGCCTAACTCCCATGGCTTTGAAGTAGACAGGGCCTGAGTACAAGGAACAACCCCCTTATGAGCAGTGGATTCCTGGGTTCTGTTCCCAGTGACAGTGATCCCAGTGTAAAATCTTTAGACAAACCTTTGCTTTTCAGTAAGAAGGTTCTCGGCCCCAGAGAGTTGACTAACTTTGGGACTCTGGCCAGGCCTCTGTGATGTGCTCAGAAATTGCGCAGGGGCTTGGAGACAGAGCATGGGCTCAATTGAGGTGTTTCTGCCTTTTATCTGGGAGTCCCCCGGGCGCCCAGGCTGTGGGGGATGCTCACCGAGCTCACACGATGGATGCTGGCTCCACCTGGTGGCTGCCTGTGACAGCCAAGCTGTGCCTGCTGGCCTGGATCTGGAGAGAGGAGGCTCACTCCTTCTCCAAAGGCCAGTGTGGACAAGTGGGAATGGTCAGG
Source organism: Vicugna pacos (assembly GCF_048564905.1). Taxonomy (NCBI): domain Eukaryota; kingdom Metazoa; phylum Chordata; class Mammalia; order Artiodactyla; family Camelidae; genus Vicugna; species Vicugna pacos. Next base: position 44,976,046 of record NC_133002.1, read on the forward strand.
CCTGGGCACCTCGGTCCCTGAAACCCTAGACCTTCTCTGCTCTGAGACTCTAAGACTGCCTCTTGCTTCTCTAGTCTTACTCTTCCTGGTGTGTGTCCAGGGGTGTGTGTGTGGTAAACACATACGGGCATGTTCTCAATGAAATGTTAACCAGGCATCTCCCCAGTGCCAGCTGTTCCTGGCATTGGGACACAGAGGGAACTCACTCGTGACTTTTGCCCTTAAGGAAGTCACAGTCTAGAGGGGGAGGCACCCTAGTCCACTGTAGTCCAGTGTGGGCAATGCAGCCAGATGTCAGAAATGCTGCACCAGGAACTGCAGGCAGGGCGTGTTCCTGGAGCATCTGAGAGGCAGGGAATCCCAGGAGCAAGACTGGAAGTGAGACAGTGGCCAATCCTGAGGGCCCCAACAAGAGCTGTGACCATCCTGAGAGCAGAGACGTTCCAAGCATAAGTGGAATCGCCTCTGCCACTTACTGGCTGTGTAACTTCAGGCAGGCTCCTTAACCTGAGCCTTAGTCACCTCTCCTGGAAATAAGGGTGACTGTACCTGTCTTTCCACGCTGTTTAGAGGATTTTAAAAGATAATGCATGCAAAGTATGTAGCATATCTTTAAAGTGAGCTTTTTATTGAAGTGTGATTTAAGTAATGCCATACATAACCTGTTACTGAAGAGTTTTTAAGGCCAGGAGTATTGTAGCCAATGTGTCAAAAATATCACCCTGGTTTCCGGGTAGAAAAAGGATCATAGGGGCAACACTGGAAGTGGGAAGATGGATGAAGAAACTGTTGCAAAAGCCCAGGCAGGAGGAAATGATGGCAGAACCTGGGAAAAGGTTTGCTTAGGCTTGAGGGTAAGGGAGGTTGCAGGTGTCTCCCAGGAGCTGACCCTGGTCCTGGGTGAGTAGGTCACTGAGAGAAGGGGCAAGCTGGCCAAGGAGCAGGTTGTGGCGAAGACAAGTTTGGCTTTGTACACCTTGGGTCTGGTGTGTGCACGGAGATGGGTCTGAGCTTGACGTGGGAAGGCGTGTGCTGCCCTGCTCCTGGGTAATTGCTGCCTCTGTCCTGTTCTTCCCTCTGCTGCCTTCCTCTGGACTTAGATCTCGGCAAAAGTGCATGTCTCAGAGGTATATGGTGCCTGCGTGGGAGTAGGCTCTGGAGGTTGGGTGGGGCAGGGAGGCACCTGGTTTGCGGCATCTGGGGTGTCGTCTCCCTGGGATCCCTGCATGTTTGGGAGGTCACAACAGGGTTTGAGAGCCTGGCTGCCTCTCATGTCTGGCCTCTCCCCTCTACCCTATTCCCATTCTCCTCCTTCCACAGCCTGGACCTGTCAGAGTTGGCCAAAGCTGCCAAGAAGAAGCTGCAGGCGGTGAGTCTGCTCAGTTAGACCCCTGATGCTTGGAGCTGCCCCCATCTCTGACCCCCCGACCCCTGGGATTGCACTCCCTTCCTCTGACTTCTTGCCCTTTTCCAAGTCTTTGACCTGCCCCTTACTTTAGGCTCCCCAGTCATGTGTCCTTCACTTCCCCACCCTTTGTCTTTGATGCTAGCTATGGTGTCCCTCTGTCCTCTCCCTCCTTGGAGCTTGGCAGACAGACCCCTACCCCAGTTTCCAGTTCTGAGACTGGGGGGAGGCTGGGCGACACAAAGGACACACAAGTTGTTTCCCACCCTTTGTGACATCCCAGTGAGCTGGCCTGGTCGGCATTGGGGGCCAGTTGATGAGACAAAGCCTGGATCCCCTTTTCTGCCTCCAGCTCAGCAACCGGCTTTTTGAGGAACTTGCCATGGATGTGTATGACGAGGTGGATCGAAGAGAAAATGATGCTGGTGAGCCAGGAGGTCATCCAAGCCTTGGGTGGATGGGACAGAGCACCTGCCTACAGGGGAGGGTCTGGGACCTGGTGTGGCTCTTGGGTCCTTTTACCAGGACAAAGGGGTGCCTGGGATTGGTCTGCTCGGCAGGCTTGCACATAAGCCCCTGCCGGCTGGCTGTGAGCCCAGCGGGGCAGTGTGTGCTGAGCTGGAGGCAGCCAGCCTGCTCCTCTCCCCACCCTCTGGACTGGGGCTCCTCTCTGCCCTGGCTGCCTGCCTCCCACTTTGGCTCTCTCTCCAGTCCTGCTCCGCCCACTGTGTCCCTCCTTCCTGGCCACAGCCAGATTCCAGCCCAAGCTCCTGGCTGGAGGGAGTCGCCTTGTTCTGTTTGTCAGTCCCCAGCGGGCCTCGCCCAGCCTTGCCCTGACCCAGCCTTGCTTCCCGTGTCTGAAGACCACCCCTGTTCTGATCACCAGTGCGGACTTGGTGGGCATGGGGAGGAGCTAGGAAGGCTGTGCTCTGCACTTGCCCACCTCCGCCCCGTGGGCCTGGCCACTGTGGGTGATCTGCTCTCTGCCCCTCCCCCACAGTGTGGCTGGCGACCCAAAACCACAGCACCCTGGTGACGGAGCGCAGTGCTGTGCCCTTCCTGCCTGTTAACCCTGAATACTCAGCCACACGGAATCAGGTGAGGAGACTGGACTGGATGGGGGGCCTGGGAGATCTCCTCCCCTCCTGGGGTCACCAGCTCAGGGGGCCCTGCCCTGCCCTTCCTAGCTGGCTATTATCTGGGCCAGCATGGCCTGCTTTTCCCCATTCCTGGCCAAGGCCTCTCTCCGGCCCACTGGCTCTGGGCTTCGGGAATGGGGAAGAGGCTGTTCTTCTGAGCACTTGGTGAGCAGCCTCTGAGAGATGCTCCAGCCTCTTCCTGAGAGCTCTCCTAGGCACCCCAAATCTTTGTCATCCTTTACCCTTTGGCCTGGTGAGCTGGGCTGGGCTGCTCTAACTGTGGTTAAGTCAGCTCTTAGAGGGCGGCGTTGCTGCTTTGTCTCCACCCCTGTGTGTCAGCCGTAAGGGTCCCCTCATGCCAGCCTGGCCCTTTCTGTCTCCCAGGGGCGACAGAAGTTGGCCCGCTTTAATGCCCGAGAGTTTGCCACCTTGATCATCGACATTCTCAGTGAGGCCAAGCGAAGACAGCAGGGCAAGAGCCTGAGCAGCCCCACAGGTGGGAGGGGAGGGGATGGGGGTGCGGGCGGTGGGTGCTGTTCCAGGATATTGTCTTTCATGGCTCCCTTCCGGGGGTGGCTGTATGGCTGAGCCCTGAGAGACAGGCCTGTGCCCTCAGACAACCTCGAGCTGTCTGCACGGAGCCAGAGTGACCTGGACGACCAGCACGACTACGACAGTGTGGCCTCGGACGAGGACACTGACCAGGAGCCCCTGCGCAGCGCCGGTGCCACCCGGAACAACCGTGCTCGGGTCTGAGCCCTGCCCCTCCCTGGCCTCTATCAAGGCCCTGCTCTATCCTCTTGTACCCTGGGGCCTCAGAGACAAAGGGGCTGGTCACAGCCTCTAGAATGGCCTTTAAAGGCGTTCATCCCCAGCCCCTGAGGGCTGATGGGCTCATGTCTCCCTCTACAGAGCATGGACTCCTCAGACCTGTCCGACGGGGCCGTGACGCTGCAGGAGTACCTAGAGCTGAAGAAGGCCCTGGCAACCTCCGAGGCAAAGGTGCAGCAGCTCATGAAGGTCAACAGCAGCTTGAGTGATGAGCTCCGGAGGCTGCAGAGGGAGGTGAGGGCTGCAGCCTGGGTGGGAGTGGTGGTGGGGACCTCCCAGTGCCCCACGCTGGGGAGGCACACCCCTTCCTAGAGGTGGTGGTGCTATTTGGACTCTCCGAAGTTTCTGACTCCACTCTGCACCTCTCAGATCCACAAACTGCAGGCAGAGAACTTGCAGATCCGGCAGCCACCGGGGCCAGTGCCCACACCCCCACTCCCCAGCGAACGGGCAGAGCACACGCCCATGGGGCCTGGCGGGAGCACCCACCGCAGGGACCGCCAGGCCTTCTCCATGTATGAACCGGGCTCTGCCCTGAAGCCTTTTGGGGGCCCACCTGGGGATGAGCTCGCCACCCGGCTCCAGCCTTTCCACAGCACCGTGAGCTGCCTACTGGTCTTGGGGGGGTGGGGGAATGGCATTGGGACCACCACAGGGCCCACCGTGATGCCCCCTGTGCTGCCCTCCCCAGGAGCTGGAGGATGATGCCATCTATTCAGTGCACGTCCCTGCTGGCCTTTACCGGGTAAGCAGGGCCTGGGGAAGGTGGGTCCATTCCCACAAATAGGTTCTGAGCCCCAGTGGGTGCCAGGCCCTGTGATGGACAGTGGGCGCAGGGATGACTAGACACACATGGTCCCAGCCTCACCACAGGGAAGCCAGAAGGTGGGAGGAGGAGACTGACTCCAGCCCTGCCTGGGTTTCAGATCCGGAAGGGGGTGTCGGCCTCAGCTGTGCCCTTCACTCCCTCCTCCCCACTGCTGTCATGCTCCCAGGAAGGAAGCCGCCACACGGTAAAGTTGAGCCCTGGGGATGAAGGGCTGGACTGAACTGAGACGTGTGCTTGGGAAGGTGATGGGGGGGGGCTTTGTGGGTCCATGAATGTGCACTCACCTTCCTCCTGTTCCCTGCACCCTCTAGAGCAAGCTTTCCCGCCACGGCAGCGGCGCTGACAGTGACTACGAAAACACGCAAAGTGGGGACCCGCTGCTGGGGTGAGCACCCAGGGGAAGGGGGCTGAGTGGCCCCAGAGTGCCTTTAAGGTTGTAGGCAAGGGCCTGATGGCTCTCTCTAACCCTAGCCTGGAAGGGAAGAGGTTTCTAGAGCTGGGCAAGGAGGAGGACTTCCACCCGGAGTTGGAAAACCTGGATGGAGACCTTGACCCAGGGCTTCCCAGCACAGAGGATGTCATCCTGAAGACCGAGCAGGTCACCAAGAACATTCAGGAGTTATTGCGGGCTGCCCAGGAATTCAAGCATGACAGGTATGGCGGAGGCCACAGGCTCATATGGGCTTCTGGGGTGTTGCAGAGGGTGAGAAAGGGACCAGTGTGCCATTCTCTCTGGGAACCTTCCTTGAGAGCCCACTTCCTAATCTGCCATCCTCTCCCCTCCACAGCTTTGTGCCCTGTTCAGAGAAGATCCACCTGGCTGTGACTGAGATGGCCTCTCTCTTCCCAAAGGTATAGGGGCCAGAGATGGGAGCAGGACTAAGGGAAGGGTGCCTGGGGTGGGCAGGGGTGGAGAATCTGACTGCTACCTGGGTGGAGACGTGGACCCACTGGGCCATGATCATGGCTCGTGGTTTTAAGTCCAAGGCCCAGCTCCCTCTGCCCTTCCCCCAGAGGCCAGCCCTGGAGCCCGTGCGCAGCTCTCTGCGGCTGCTCAACGCCAGCGCCTACCGGCTGCAGAGCGAATGCCGGAAGACAGTGCCCCCAGAGCCTGGCGCCCCTGTGGACTTCCAGCTGCTGACTCAGCAGGTGATCCAGTGCGCCTATGACATCGCCAAGGCTGCGAAGCAGCTGGTCACCATCACCACCCGAGAGAAGAAGCAGTGACCACTCTCCCTGCACCCTCACCTGCACCCTGGGACCTCACTGGCCATGGGAGCTGGGCCACTCCAGACACTAATCCCCACCCCAACAGAGCCGCTGGCACAAGTGCCCTTAGTGCTGCCACTCTCCCCTGGCAGCCAGGCGCCCTGGTGCCCGTCCCCCTTGAGCCCCCAAGGATGGGGAGGTGGGGTGGCAGGAGCTTCTGTCCCCCACATTCCATGCACCTCCCCCTGTACATAGCATCCCCTCCCCTTCTAGTGTGCAGGGGCATGCAAGGCATCACTCCCAGCCCCTTGCCCTCCAGGGCACCCTCAGCAAAGGGTCGGGTGGGGACACTCCAAGTGGGGTGGTTCCCCTACATGCACCCCACCCCCATGAGCCAGTCCAGCCCTACTGGGGGCTTGAGTGGGGGCATCCCCCCCTGTACATAATACCTGTGGATGTCCCCACCCTGTAGCCACCAGCCCCCTGCTGCTCTCCTTTAATGCCAAACGGCCCCAGCCTAGGGCACAGGCCCCAACCTGTGTTCCAGGGGCCCCCAGCAGCAAACACTGGAAAATCTTTTTTTTTTCCTCTCCTCTCTTCCACCCCTTAATTTTAACGTTGTGGTAACTGAGTGTCCCTGCGTGCCTGCGTGTGAGTGTGCGGGGCGGCAGTGCCGTTCCGGAGGCCTGGCCCATCTGGAGTTGTGTGAGGGGTGAGGGGACCAGAGCAGCGGGACCAGTGTTGGGGGTCAGCCCCCCTCCCCCATCCTGCCAGGGTAACCGGGGTCCTGCCTGCTGCCTCCCCTCATCACTCCCCCCCACTCATACCCTTTCTCTATGAACTTAAAAGCAAAAACCACTTCGCACCATCTCTCTGCTCCTCCCTTGTGGAGGGGGAATGTGCTGGCTGGGGCAGGGAACTGAGCACCGGAGCCTGGGGCTGGCTCCCCGGGGTCCCCGACTCACTGAGAGCCCCCTCCCTGTAACCTCTGAGAGGCCAGCAGCACCTGCGGTATCTGGGTCCCTGGAGCCTGGTCTGCAGCCTGGGAAGGCTGAGAGGCAGACGGCAGCGCCAACCAGCTCCTCTCCCCATCCCACCTCTGTCCCAGGGGCCAGGCTCTACCTGTGTGGTGGTGGGTGGGCTGATTGTCAAGATGTGTGTCATGTACATTTGTATCAAAAATAAATAAGTGACCATGTGTTGTCTCTGATGCTTAGGGAACTTTGGTGGGGGCCAGGGAGGGGGGATGCCAGACCTGAAAGGGAGAAAGACCAACCTGGCAAAAGTATGAAGCAAGTGAAGACCACGACTGCTCCAGTCCCTGTCCTTGAGGGAAGGGAAGCCCCTGTGTTGTCTTTTAGAGAAGGAGTCCTGGAAATAACAATGTTTCAGTAACTACCACCACCATTCCCCTACCAGGAGCAACCCATGGTGGTGGGAGGCGGGGTCTACCACGCTCCTAAAACCCAGCCTCTCAGGCCAGGTTGGCAACAGGAGGCAAGTCAATGGGTGCCCAACTTGATTTTATAAACCCCCTACCTCAGACACAACCTAAATGGCATAGGACAGTGTCCCAGGTGGGAGCCAGTGTGTCTGTGGCAGATGCCCAAGCTCAACTCCAGGATCTACTAAAATAATTTAATAGGAAAAACATGGGAGTCTTGACAATGGAGGTTAAAACAGCTCCTTTTTCTCCCCACCCCACCCCCATTTCAGCTAACCACACACCAAGGACGAGCCCCTTTGCAGCGCTTAGGCAGGACTGCTCCATCTGGCCACCAGGGGGCGGCCCTGCGCGCGGTCCACGTGGCAGAGGTCGCGGCCTCGGGCGGGAGGAGGAGCCCGGCCTGCCACAGTGGCAGGCCTGGAGCAGGTCACTCGGAGCTGTCCCCATCCGGGCCGCTGTCCGGTGTGGGCGGTAGGAGGGGTCTCCTGCGTGAGCGTTTGACCCGGCGAGGGGGCAACAGCAGCCTCCGCTTCAGTACGGCTACAGACAGGGTGGGGAGCGATCAGGCGCAGGGAAGCCATGTGGGGATGGGCCTGGGTGGATGAGGAGGGGGCACTTCTCACCAGCCACTGTGTCCCGGCTGTCCACTGTGGGCTCCCAGTAGATGCTCTCCCCACGTCGGAAGTTTCGGTGCAGCCGTGTGCAGAGCGTGGCCAGGGTGAGCAGCACCAACAGGAAGGTCAGGGCCATGGCAGCCCAGGCAGCCTCCTCTGTGCGGGGGGTGGGGCCCCGGGCTGCCTGAGGAGGCGCTGCTGCCCGAGGGGCTGCAGAAGCCTGATTTGGACAGGCACAGCCCCCTGGGCTGCTTTGCCCTTTGGGCACCTGAGCCTCTATCCTGGAGCTGGCATTGCCTCCAGGCTCTCCAGGCAGCAAGGGGACTGTGGGCACAGATGGGGCATTTCCCCCTTCACTTTGGGGTCCTAACATGGGCTGTTTGGCCTTCAAGCTCCATGGGGATACAGAGGGGAACCTCAGCGCTGAGGGGGTGGGCTGGAGACCCAGGGCAGCACGAAGCCCACGCCTCTTGGCACCACTAGGAAAGAACTGCCTAGGGCCTCTTGATACCACCTCTGTGCCTGGGGGCCGCCAGCTTCGCAGAGCAAAGGCCAAAGCTGGGGCCTACGAAGAGAAGAGACAGCAGTCACCCTTTCTCTGCCCAGATAACCCAATGACCCCACCACTTACCAAGCCTGGGCCAGCACCCCTCACCTGCACACACCCTCTCCAGCACAGCCTCCCTCTGCCCGGCAGTGACACCAAGGAACAGGGCCCAGAAAAACTGTCAGAGCGAAACCGTGCCTTCTTCCTCTGCTTCCTCTGCCGCCTTCTCTTCAGCCAGTGGGCAGCCCAGGCTGGCTCCACCCATGCCATCTCCAGCACCACCCCCCATGCTGCCAGCACCAGGGGCTAGGAAAGGAGATAACTGTTAGTGCTAAGATGGTGAGGAACAAGCAAGAGGAAGCCCCTGAATTTCCCTTGCCCTGCACATGGGGCTGCAGCCTCTGCCAGTGCCAGACAACCACCTTTCATCAACCACTTACCCGATCCTGAGTGAGGCTGGAGTCAGGCACCAGTGAGGGCTGGGCCACACAAATATGGGCTAGGAGAGCAAGCTGCAACTTCAGCCAGGGGTGGACACAAGGGTGGTAGAGGAAGTTGACATCCTCAGCCTGTAGGAAAGGCGTGGAAATATTAAGCCAGGGTCCCTCGCTGAGAATCCCAAGTTCTCCCATCCTGGAGGGCCAGCTTAAAGGGCTCCCAGGATGGCCAGATGCTCCTTCCACTTCAGGGCTCAGGAAAGGATAAAGGGATACTGGTGTGCACTCTCTCTTGCCTCCAAGTGTTCCTTTCATCCCTCCTCTCCAGCAATGCTCACAACTTTCATGACAGCAGGCGTGGTTAACCCCGTCAGACTCAGACGACATTCTTTAGCTTTATTCCTCTGGACCTGCCACAATGGCTCTACAGGTCCCCGCTCTAGAGGGTAAGCACCCCTCAACTAGAGACCAGGTCTTCTGTGTATTGACCTTATCTACATATTTAATCTCCCAAAGCATCCAAATACAGGGAACATAGGCAGCAGGAGCACAATCTCAGGATGGAAACACTTCATCAATTATTAATTATTCTTTGATTGAGCTGACCTGACACAGCTCTTGTGCCAGGTGCTGGAGGAGATGCCAAAAGAGAACACCTGGACTCAGCTTGCAGGGAATGTAAAGGAAACTCAGGGAAACAGAATTAATGCAAATGAAAGCGCAAACTAACAAAATTCAAAGTGATTAGTTGTTAAAGTATAAAAGGTAATGATAAACATTACACAAATTCGGAGAAGGTGACAGATGAGGGCTGATATGATTAGGAAAAGTCTCAAAGGAGAGCTGACTCCTGCACTGGGCTTTGAAGATGGAAGGGGATGGATGGCAGGAGGGCCCAGAGCTGCCTCCTTCAAGTCAGGACAGGCCAGGGGTGGAGAATAAGCGGGAACAGTGGTACAGCCATGGGAATAAGCCTAGCACTCATATGTGTGGTGAGCAGACCAATATGATTGGAGAGGAACCAAAGATTTGGAGAGGTTGGACGAGGTTTACTTAACTAGGTAGAGCCTGAAAAACCAGACAGGGAAGTATGGCCATGATAAAGTGGAAAATAAGGAGCCACTGGTTTCTGAACAGTGGAATGAAAGGGCTGCTTGGGGAAAGGAATCAGGTAGGTTGCATGAGCTCTTTTGGCTTGGAGCTATTACAAGGAGCAAAAAAAGTTAGATATTTTAAAAGGAAAACCCTAGGGACGGAGAAGCTATCTGACCACTGGCAATGAAAACAGGCAGCCACACAAGGTGAACCCACAGTTTGGTTGGTAACCTGAGGTACCTACACTCCTTACAGCTTCCTATTTTCCTAAGTGCTGTCCCACAGTATTTGTTTACTCCTAATGGGGACAGACATTACTAATAACCTCCCTTACACAAAACTGGGCTCCAGAGAAGTCAGGAGACTTCCAAAGTCACACAGCAGAGCTGGAGAATAGGTTGTTTTTTCCTGCTACCTTCAGAGTTCCTCTTGCAGCCTCCTGCCCATACAGCCAGCTACTCAACAGCATTCCTGACACAGCACTGCACAGGACAAAAGACTATGGCTTACTGTCCTGGGACTAAGAACATTGCTTCTTCCCCAGGGAAGTGGTAAAGAACTGTGCCGGTGAGCAGAAAAAGCCTACAAGGAGCTCGCTATTTTCAGTGCAGACACCAGGGATGCCTCCTACTTGTACTTACCTGCCGCGGGCTCATCCGTGTGTAGGTTACTCTTGGTGATACCTATACATGGGGGTAGAAGACAGCTTAGAGCCCCTGGGGAACTCATTGGGAGCGGAGAGAGACAGCAGGCCCACAGCATCACGTTGGGATGGAGGCGCTGGTGATTTGAGGACCGGAGGAACTGGCAGAGGTGCAGACGGTAGCTGGGTGGGACTGGGCTACCCCTGCACACCCCTCTCTCCCACCGCCCTCCAGGCCCCTACCTGTGGGGGCAGAGGCCACAAGCCCTCGGAACAACGGGTTCCCGCCTCCTCTGCCGGCTCAGCCACCACCTGTAGGCTCAAGGCGCAGAAGAGCTGGGGCGTTTGGCCTTGGCGAGGGCCCGGCCCTCTCCCTCCCAGGCCCAGCCCGCCGGGGGAGAACTCCTAGTCCCATCTCCGCACGCTACTCCTTTCAGGACGAACTTTCGGCAAAGAGCTTTGAGATCCCGGGCCGAAGGCTTCTCGAGAGCGGGTCGCCTTACCTCACTGGGACCCAGGAGCCCCGCCAGCGCTGCCAGGAGCAGCAGCTGGGGCGGAGGCGGAGGAGGCGCCATCCCGGCCCGACCCAGCCCAGCCCGCAGCCCGCAGCCCGCAGCCCGGCAAGCGAGGGAGCGAGCGCCGCCTCGCCCTGCCCCCGCGCCCTCGCGCCGCCCGCGTGCCCACGTAGACCAGGGCTCGCGCGCGCGCCGTCCCACCCCCTCCTCAGACCGCGCGCTCCGAATCCCCAGGCGCGCGCGCCCCTCGCCTCGCCCCGCCCCGCAGCTCAGGGTCGCTCCCGCCGCGTCCCCGCCCCGCCCCAGTGCCCGCCCACAGCCCCAGATCCTGCGCGCACGCGTCCTCAACCCCGAGCCGGAAAAGTTGTGTGAGAGCCGGTGTCCTGCGCACTGCGTTGGGAGGCAGGCGGGACCACCTCCTTCGCCCTGGCACTGGTCCCAGCGGGTCTCCGCGGCCTGCAGGGCGCAGCTGCAGCGCATGGGTGGGATCGTGGAGCCGGGAGAAGGGAGGGAAATGAGATCCCTGTGAACCGTATGGCCCAGACGGAAGATGGGTCCGCCCCTTCGGCAAACCTGCTTCAGACTCATCGATGTGACCTGCAAATTGAAGAGGGGCAGAATCACGAAGTCCGAGCTGTGGAAAGAAGAAGGTCGCCGCTCTAAAGGGTCCCCTTCAGCTCATCCCACTCCTGCTCTCGCAAATAGCGCCCGAACCTGGAGGAGCCTTGGAAGGTCTCATCAGGCTTCCACCCTCCCCAGGCCCAGAAATCCCGGAAAACTGGAGCCGGGCTGGGGGCTGCTTTGCTCCCCACGTCAGCCTCCGCTCTCGTGGTTAGCTCAGCGGTGGTCAGCGGGGTCCCAGGAGACCTTGGTCACCGTGAGGTAGAGGAAGCACAGGCCTCACCCCCAGCAGAGAGCGAAAGCCGGACATCCCCTGAAGCGAGGCGCCTACTCTCCTGCCTTCTCCCCGCTGCCCTTCTTTTTGGCCCAGCTCAGAATTTTGAGGAAAGATGGGAAAACAAGTGGAGGGTGAAGATTGAGATGCATAACCCAAAACTTTGAAATAGAGCAAAAACGTCTCCCACATGATTTACATGGGGGGATTTATCCTTCTCTCGTTCCCCAGTAATTGCCAGTTACTGAATTGATGGACTGTGATTTATTCCCTGACATGGCCAGGTCGCCCCTGGAAGGGCACCTGAGTACTTCTTTTCCACCACCTTATCGTCGGAGGTTTGGGGCTGTTTCTTTTAGGGAAGTGCTTCCTGGGGAGCGGTGTTGATTTCCTCTACCTGAAGCCAGGTTCCAGGGGAGTCCCACACTCCCAGGGGGATCGGGACAGCGTACTGATGCAGGAAAGGGAATGAGTATTCCCTGGCTCTCTAGCCTCCCGCTGCAAACCCGCCGTCGGGGCACGACGCCTGTGCTGGCTCTCGCTGGCCGAGCCGGACCCCTGCCTGACCAGGTTACTGGACAGTTGGGGATGCCCGCGGAGCCAAGACAAACATGGAGGTCAGAGAGCACAGCCGAGTTCGGGGACGGAGACGCGGTTGGTGGCTCCAGCTGCAGTTGCAAGGCGCCCGGCGGAAGCCCGGGAGCCCACGCCGGGAGCTGCGGTTTATTCACGTCTTCCTTTTGCTACTTCTCTATAGCGGCTCCTGAGGGCGCAGCGACGCAGGGTCTCCCCGGCAGCTACACACCCTACACACCCCACGGGGTGGAGGGACGGGGACAGAGGACTCTGAGACTCATCGTCGTCCCCCAAGCCTCAGTCTCCGAGTCTCCCCCACTTCTCTGCTGCCCACACCCCACTCCTCGGCTCGCTGCCCTCCCCACTCCCTTCCCGCTCGCCAGCGCATCCTCGCTCCCTCTCCGTGGCCTCGGCTCCTTTCACCTTCTGCTCCCGCTTGTCGCAATCGCTGTACAAAGGGCCGGGGGCGGGAATGGGGGGCGGGTGAGGGGAGCCGGGTCCGAACTGGCTGCCTCTGCGGGGCCGCGGCCAATCCGGAGCGCGGCCCCCCCGCCCCGCCCCCCAGCGCGGAAAGGCCCTGGGCAGCCGCCGGGGCCGGGCGGAGCCGCGGGCAGAGCCGGGAGCTCGCGGAGGGTACGTCCCCGCACTGCCGCCCACCGCTCGCTGGGGACTCTCCCGCCTCGCGATGCCGCCGTGGGGCGCCGCCCTCGTAATGTTGGCCGCTCTCGCTCTGCTTGGCCTTCTCGCCCCGTGGCTGCGGCGCCCCGGGAGGCTCGCCGTCGGAGCGAGGACCTTGCCGGGGGCCGGGGGCCAGGGCCACAAAGAGGAGGTGTATGGCCGAAGCCCCGCAGATCAGTTAAGCGACGGGCGTGAGCCGCTGCCGGGAGGATGCAGGCTTATCTGTAAGCCGTCGGCGCTGGCCCAGTGCCTGTTGCGCGCCTTTCGACGCTCGGCGGCGCTGGAACCCGGCCCGCGGTCCTGGCTCTCCGGACCCCACCTGCAGACCCTCTGTCACTTCGTGCTGCCAGTGGGGCCGGGGCCTGAGCTGGCCCGGGAGTACCTGCAGTTGGCGGACGACGGGCTGGTGGCCCTGGACTGGGTCGTGGGACCTTGTGCCCGGAGCCATCGGGTCACCAACGCCGGGGGCCTCCCGGCAGTGCTGCTGGTGATCCCCAATGCGTGGGGACGGCTCACCCGCAACGTCCTCGGCTTCTGCCTGCTGGCCCTGGAACGCGGCTACTACCCGGTCATCTTCCACCGTCGAGGCCACCACGACTGCCCGCTGGTCAGCCCTCGGCTGCAGCCTTTCGGGGACCCGTCCGACCTCAAGGAGGCCATCACTTACATCCGCTTCCGACACCCCGCGGCTCCGCTGTTCGCGGTGAGCGAAGGCTCAGGCTCGGCGCTGCTGCTGTCTTACCTGGGTGAGTGTGGCTCCTCCAGCTACGTGACCGGCGCCGCCTGCATCTCGCCCGTGCTACGATGCCGCGAGTGGTTTGAGGCCGGACTGCCCTGGCCCTACGAGCGGGGCTTTCTGCTCCACCAGAAGATCGCCCTCAGCAGGTGGGTAACGGAAGCTGCAGATTGGCAGGGAGGGGATTAGAGGTTTGGGGCTCACGGAGAAACAGCTCTGCCTGGTACTGAATCAAACAGGTTTAGAGCAATTGGGGCAAAGTTCTCACACGTTTTTCTGACGCGTCCAAGCCCTCTAGTCTGGACAGAATAAAGGAAGTAGGTTTGAAAGCCACAGACGACTCAGTCAGCTTCATTAACTAGAGCAGGGACTCCTGCCCTGGGGCCCTCTGGCCTCACTTCAGCCCCACTGTATCCTAGCAACCTGAGCACTTGACCCACCAGAAGCAAAGGCAGCACCTGACATGTACATCACTTAGTCCATAGCTTGTGAAGTCAGCAAAGAGGGCTCTGGAAGCAGTCGCTTACTGATGATCTGTCCAGAATATTTCCTTATGGTCTCTGAGCTTGGAGGTGACAGAAATAAAAAATTTGGTGGTATTTGTTAAAATTCTTTAGATCTGACAAATGCTTTCATATTCCTAGGTATGTACTCAATATTTAATGCAAAAACTTAAAGAATACTTAAATATAATTTTTAAAATTTTCTTAGAAGGTAGTAACCTACCATCAGGGTGAAAGGGGAGACTTTTCCACTGAGAAGGCCTAAGTGACACTCCCACAGCAAATAACCAGGCCTCAGCTTACACTGTTGTTTTCCTAGGAGATGGCAGAATGAGGTCAAAGACATAATAGCAACAGTGTGGTGTGGCAGAAAGACCTGGGATGTGGGGTCAGACCCACTTGGGTTCAAATCCTGAATTTCCAGCAACTTAACCCCTTTGAGCCTCACATCCTTCTCCAGTTAAGTGGAGTTAGTAATACAAGATGGTTATAAGCATAATAGGAGTTAAAGAAAATGAGGGGCCTGGCATTAGCCTGGCAGCAATACATGGTAGCAACTGTGATTTTCTTTCCTTGCCCCATTTTGCTTCTTGTTCTGAAAAGGTCAGCCCTGAACTCAACAACAGACCATGTGCTTCCATGGCAACCCAGAGCTGCCAGAACAGTCCAGGGGCAAGATGCTCTCACATGGCTTAATTGCCAATTTCCATCCCCAAATGACCACCATCACTGTTGACCCTGGGTACCAGCTGGAGGATCAGGTGAGGGAAGTGGAGAGGAAACCTGGGCCTTTAGGAACTGCCCTGCCTATGAAAATTTGGGATTGTCACCTTGGGACAAACCTTTTTGAATGTTTGCAGAAGGCATCTATCCAAATTCAGCTGGCTAAGTCTGGATTAATCCAAACAAAGTTCTGAGCTGCCCATCCTGGCCTCCTTGTCAATGTTCCAGGACCTCTCCATGGAGGTGGAAATGGCAATAATGTCCCTCTTTTCCAGAGCAGTTGCTCTCAGGTTCCTATTTGGAAACTCACCCTGTAAATTCAGTACACTCCCAGTCACTTCCTCTGCCACTCAGCCCTCTCTAGGAATACCTGCCCTGATGATCAAGGTCACACTCCTTTGTTATCATCTGGACAGCATATTAACTTTCAAAGAACAAACTAACTACTACAACTTAAAGTAAAATGTCACTTTGCTGGCTTGAGCCAGTGGGTTCTTCTAAGAGGGGTTCAGGAGGTAACAGTTCATTGCAAGTTCCCTATAGAGGGTCAGAAGTTGGAGTCAAAAGGAGAGCTGTCACTGTAGCTCAGCAGCTGGAAAGTCAAATGCCCCGGGGCTGGACAGATAATGCCATGAATGACAGGCCTGGTAGGAACTGTAACACAGGAAGGAGGGAGGAAATACCTTGATTGTTACCATGGGGAATGTTAGCCCATTTCACCAGATCTCCTTATTTCCCCCAAGAAGCCAGATAGCTGCATTTAACTGATGACAATGAAATGGAAGTTTTAAAATAGACTGTATGGCCAAAGAAAGCCTCTGACTCGGGCCTGTGGGTTGCCACTCTGTGACTTCTGCTGTCAATTTTTTCCCTAATTCTTCCCTCCCTTTCCTACCTTCTCCATTCAACTTATTGCTGCCAGGTATGCCACCGCCCTGGAGGACACAGTGGACATCGGAAAACTGTTCAGGAGCCGTTCCCTGCGAGAGTTTGAGGAGACCCTCTTCTGCCACACCAAGAGTTTCCCCATCAGCTGGGACACCTATTGGGACCACAATGACCCCCTCCGGGATGTGGACGAGGCAGCCGTACCTGTGCTGTGTATCTGTAGTGCTGATGATCCCGTGTGCGGGCCCCCAAACCACTTTCTGCCAACTGAACTCTTTCACAGCAACCCCTATTTCTTCCTCCTGCTCAGCCACCATGGAGGCCACTGTGGCTTCCTGCGCCAAGAGCCCTTGCCAGCCTGGAGCCACGAAGTCATCTTGGAGTATTTCCGGGCCTTGACTGAGTTCTTCCGAATGGAAGAGAAGATGAAAGGGCTGAGCAGGCGTCGAGCTTCTTGCCTAGGGGGCCGGCGCCGCTGGGGAACCCTGCCAAAGCGGGAGGTCTCTCCCTCTTCCTATCTGGAGGAGATCTTTAGCTGGAAGAGGTCATATACAAGGTGAGACATAACCCGAGAACTATCCCCAAGCCCTGCAAGGGAGAACAGAGCTGGTCATGGCTGAATGCTGAGAATGTGGTGAGGACTGAACGCGGCTGGCAGCTCCAGCTGACTCAGCTCCTTCACTCTTAAACTGGTCTGTGGAAAGAGATGGAACTTCCAGCAAGCTGGTGTTCACTTTCCCCTGAGCAGAACTCCTGCCTGGGCCCTGTTCTATACATTTCAGCTCATCGTGTTTCAGCAACTGCCCGTTTCCGGTCACTGTTTCCTGTCACCAGCCTCATAAGTCAAAGAATAGCACCATTTAAGTCCCTGGACTCAGGAGAAGATGCTCACTCACTAGCAAAGACTACAGAGAAGATGAAGATGAGTTTTTGTGAGCCATTGGGCAGGTCTGTCCCACATAAGTAATCAGCTCTATGACCCTGATTCTCAAGCTGGAACCACTTGATGTAGTGGGGACAGGATGTTTGTGTCTTGGTCCCACTTCCCTCTTTTTTTTCCTGCTGTCGTGGTGCTCTGCTGACTTCATGTGGTGGCAACTATGGAAGCAGCTCACAGAGCCGTGTGGCTACATCAGTCTTGCTTGACTATGAGAAAGGCCCAGAGACAGTAAGTGCTGTGCTGAGACTGGGTTGGTGAGGGTGACAAGGTTGAGAGTGTGAATGCCTGTGTCTGGAATACTAAGGTCCAGTGTTTTGGACAAGTTCTGCCAGTCCTGATTGGGAGTGGGGCTGATCTGGGGCTTTAGGCTAGAACCTCAAGACTCACTGGAGAGAGTCCAAGGATGATTTATTAACAGGAAGTCCTTGCAAGCAGAGTCTGCTTGACTATGGCTCAAGGAGCCAGACTCTCAGACACTCTAGCTGCTCCCTCCAGGAACATTTTAGGGGATTACTCCAAAGAATTCTAGTAAGAGTTGTTTTTTCCCTGGGATGTGGGCTTTCTCTAAGTGGTAAAAATATAAACCTCATATCTTAAGTGTTTTTTGGTTCATTGCCCTCGTTTCTGACACTACTTTAGCTTTTCCCTCTCCAGAGCCTGGAGGGACATCTGGGACCAGAGAAAAACAAACAAAATTTCCAGGAGATTGGCTAGAGCTACCTCAATGATTTACTGATATTTCACAATACCATGCTTTTTCTGCTCAATTATTCAAAAGGACATCCATGTAGACACAGAAAAATCTTCCTCCTGGATCTGGCCACTCAGTGACTTGGCTCTTTGGTTTTATGAGGACTAATGCTGAAGGTCAGAATAAAATAAGGCATTGTACAGATAGATCCACAAAACATGGGTTTGGATTAGGCCATTACACAATACAATAGGACATCCAGTTACCAAAAAAAAAAAAAAAAAAAGCTTTGCCAGTAGCTTTATTTTAATTTGTCATCAAGAAAGAGGGTAACTGTTTTGACAGGAAGCTCCATCCTGGCAATTTTAAGGAGGAGAGATGTTTACCAAAAGCCATATCCCAAGGCTTGGTATGAAATTCCCGGGGCCATGATTTTCAGGTTTGTATAATCTTAGCTCATCCTTGTTCTTCTAGATCAAATAAGAAGAAACTTTGAACTATACAAGAATCTGAACTGAAATGCAGACAACACTCAATTGTCTAAGGCACATTATTCTGTCATGAAAAAATTACTTCCCTCCTTCCCCACTTCTTGTTTCTCCTCCTCCACATTTTTTAAAAAATTGAAGTACAGTTAATTACAATGTGTCAGTCTCTGGTGTACAGCACAATGTCCCATTCATGCACATACATACATACATACATACATTCTTTTTCATATATTTTTCCATTAGAGGTTATTACAAGCTATTGAACCTAGTTCCCTGTGCTATACAAAAGAAACTCACATTTTTCATCTAAAATTCTTTCAACCATTTGTAAGCAGGAGAAATAACAAGGGAGTGAACCCTAAAGAAGCTGTTCTACTTCTGGTTAACAGCTGTGGTATGAATCTTGGTGAAGAAGAATTACTGACATCTGGCCACCCCTCTCCCCTAGCATCTGGTACAGTGGAGATTTCGGTTAATTAGGTTCTGCAGTCCCAGATGCAAGATCCTACAATCATTCAGAGCTCACGGCAAAATGGGAAGCAGTCTAGTGTTTTTTTAACACCCCATCCCCCACCCTTCCCAGGGTTAATGGGCCTCTAAGGGCTAAAATGTAGATTGTTTCTCTAGGCCAGATACCTCAGACTCTGGTTCTTTAAGATAATAGTTTTTGGAGAAATTGTGGTTCCTTTTTTATAGGAAAGAAAGCTTGTGGTGGTGAGGTAGGAGAAAATACATACATTATTTTATACATACATCGTTTTTTTTTTTTTCACCTATAGTCTTAAAGCTCTCAGAACAGCAGAATAGCCCTAATCCAGGCTCCATTGATTCCCTTGGATCCACAGCCTTAATGACCTAACCCTTAAGTATTTGTCCTCCATGCCCCTTGTGCCTGTGCCAGATATACTCAGCTGATCTCAGGAAGCTCCTTCTCTCTCATCTTCTCATCACCATTTAATGAAAGCTCATTTTTGCCAAGAAAGTGTAGTCCCTGTCCAAGCAGGTTTGGGTGACCCTGTCTTTCAGTCTACCGATGAAGGAATCACCCAAATTGGCTCTGCTTTGGTTAACGGCTAATTATATGAAACCAGCTGGAGGAACCCCAGGCACACATTCTGAGAGATTGCATGGCCCTTGAACAAACTGACAAGTTACAAGTTTGAGGAAGCAAGAAATAAACAACAAACAAAAACCAAAGAAATACCACTGAGTTGGGAACTTTCCAGGTAGTGAATCTTTACAATCCTCTCAGGCCTCATTCACTTGCTTGCCTCCCTTTTGATCTCTTCATTATTTATAAATACCTTCAAATGGTAAAAGGAAAAACAAAGACAAAAACAGAAACAACCCAATGACAATAAAGGTAGCATTATCTCAGAAGGAGAAACTGAGTTCTGTGTCTCCACCCACTGGATCAGAATACAGGAAGCAGACAGCTGCTTCTGAAGGTTTCTTTGAGTTTTACTAAGCTCTGACCTCTGATACCAAAGCCTGTGCTAAGCTATAACTTAATTCTCTCAAAGATTTAGTATTTTATGTATTTATAGATGGGTCTCTAAGGTAGCTTGGCCAGAGATGACAATATGAAAAACATAGCATCAAATCCTCATTTTGAGAAGACATCATCTCTATTTTCAGTGAAGACATCTTTGCTAAGACTTGAGTACTGTTAGAAAAGAGGTCTACACAGGAAGTGTCATCTTGGCTTTATAAATAACCTCAAAACCACGTCAGAGTCAGAAGGTCCTCTGTGCTCATCTTCCACCCAGACTGCAAGATCCTTTGTCAGTCACTCTTAGTAATGTCAAGGTTTCTTCCTTTAGAACTAAACTTTAGTATAAATTTCCCTCCCTGTTTAAACAAGCAGATACACTTGGCCACTGTGGCAAAACGTGCCAAATGATATCAATGAGCATTAGTGACTCTACAGCCAAGCCACAAAGGATGACATCAGAAAGTTCTCATGAGTTATCTTAGTTTGCAGAGCTAAAATTGAGGAGTTTTACCTAGGGAGTGCCCAGAGATGGAAGGAATGCCTCAGGAAACAGGAAGTCTCACATCATTGGAGGGATATGCAGGCTAGACTGCCACTTGGCACACATCATGGAGGGGATGTGCTGAGAAATAAAGGTGGTCTAGATTAGATATAATGTCTCTTTTCATCCGAGAGTGGGTAAACTGAAATAACACTAATGAGCTCAGTGGGTTGTAAAGACTTCGGTTGGTTTAGGGGCTTGTGGGTCAGATCACAGACCTGATCCAAATTCTGGGAGTTGGGACATGACATAAAAATTTTAATGAAAATAACTGTGCCAAAGTGATAGGGTTTTAAGACATCCAAATAATTATGCTCTAAAGTATCCAGGAAGGCAAAAGTTTGAAGGAAAAGTGGAGTATCATTGAAACAAACAATAAAAGATACTAACACATCAAAAACAAATGTATCCAGCTCCTCCAGCCTTCCTGTGTATGTAATAAGGTAATACCTTGCTCTGGTGTCTATCGCAGTGTGGTTGAACAAAAATTTCTCTCCAACTTGTTTGCCTCTGAATAATAAATTGGTCTCCCTGCAACAATGGAATGTCATTATTTTTTTAAATCTCCAGAGACAAATGAGCTGTTTGTCTTCTTAAGTCCTCTATCTATTGAGCCATGCTTACCTACCTGTGAAGTTAACACGGCCTCACTGCACATTCTTTATTTGCTGGTCATTGCTTCACTTCTATACATCTAACCTTGTGTGCTCTAACACTAACCACTGGCAGCTCTGTTTAATCAACAACCAGGCCGCCTGCTCTAGACTAATAATTTCCCAAAGGCTCAAAATTCCCTGATGATCAATGGTACCTACATAGAGATATTTTCCAGTGGGCAATTAGTAATTTGTGTGTTGGACAGAGTACTGAAGTAGTTTGGAGAAGTGGGTTCTAGTTTCTACTTCAGATCTGTGACTCCTATGACTTTGGGGAAGTTATTTTATGAGTTGTTTCATATGAAAAGACTGAGACTATGAATAGGCCTTAATTTAGGTCTGTCAGGATAGAATGAAATAATAAAAGCAGGTGGATCCTAACTATTCAAGTCCATTTAACTCCTCAACCAGAGCTCAAAGACCTCTATCATGAGGCAGCATCTGCTTTCAGATCAGAATCTTATTTTCCAGTTCTTAAAAAGCCAAGAAATTGCAGTTATTAATTCCACTGCAAACTTGGGAAAGGCCTGGAAAAGCAGCACCTTAGAGTCTCAAACACTGGGGTGCTGGGTTGCCCAATTGAGGGCAAACCCTCTCCACCCCTTTCCCAAACACACACACACACACTCTCTCTCTGATAACTGTGTTATGGCCAATAGGTTTCACATGGCTTCATTTGCTCCAGCCAAAAACCATCCACTTCCCTATTTCTTATAAGTGACAGTCGATACAGATGTGACTTTTAAGATCTCACAGAAAGTACTAATGGGGCTAAAGACCAGAACCCAAACCAGTGCTCTTCATGCCGTACTTTGCCTTTTCCTAGTCAATCACTGGCTGAGATGACAGTAAATAATGTTCACTTTAGACTCCATAAAGTAAAGGACATCAACAAAAGGAGAATGTTTTCAGAGCCGCTGGAGTGCACAACTCCACGGGGGAGCATACACATTAATCTATAAATGGCACCCCAAAAGTTTACTGCATAGCCTGCATAGCCTTAACACCCTCGGCAGCCTTGTCTCCCTCTTCTCCTTAAGAACAAGCATCTGAAAATATAAGCAATTAGTCACTAACTGTCTGGGACATGTACAGGGAAACCGTGGTTCTGCAACTGGCATCGAGACGTAGCACTACCTTATAACCACTGGGGCTGCAGAGCTAGCTGACCACCAGCTGGCCACTTTTTTATGTTCAAATTTCTTTTATAGTCAGGTAGGATAGCTTTAAACTCTAAGCATAACTCAGAGCATCTTTGGTGTGTTTAGTCAATGACATTTGTTTTGGGCTGTTGACATGGCTAGAAGCACATGTTTTATAACACTTTTCTTCCACTGTAGTTTGAAGAGCCCAATTGTGGGGATAAAGCAGAAAATAAATCTTGTTTTTTAAACCCTTTTTGAGTTCCTACAAATTCAAGGTGGGATGTTGGCAATGTTGGAGATAGAACACTTGGAATCTAATCTTGGTTCTGCTACATAGTTGTTCAACTCAGGCAAATTAAACACTATATAAATGTTAATGTCAAAACAGCTCAATATCAACATTCTAGGAGTTTAAAAGCCATGTTAAAAAGTTAAGAGCCATTTTCCTGATAACCTATTCAATAAAGTAGATCATCTCAATTCTACTTTTTAAAATGACACTTAAAATGATTTTCTAATTAAAAAGACATATAAACCCAGCCCATGTCACCCCCCTCCCTCCAAATTAGCCTTCTGACAAAATAAGTCATTTTAATACTGTTTCAGACAACAGGACTGGATTAGAAATTCTACTCCACACAGGGCTAAAATGTGATGATTTTCAAACCTGGAAGATAAACCCAGATAAAATCACCTGGGCAATTCTGAAGCTTTGTACAAGGTCCAAGACTACATATACCTACGTGTCTACGTGTGTGGGAGGAGATATAGTTGTACAGACCACAATATATTCTACATAAAACTTAAGAACCTACATCAAATCGTTAGAACCTACAGTAGAATTATCTCACACCCACAACACAATAAGCCACTTCACTGTCTGGGCAAACAGAACCTGAGGGAACTAGACCAGAGGGTTTTTGTCTACATTAGGCAGCTCTTTCTTACCCGTATCTTACTCATTTTTGTTAACCCTAAAATTCAGCACAGTGCCTCAGATTCAGTAATTATCCAACAGACAGTCACTGAAGTGAAATATACTTTATGCGAGTACAATTACTTAAAAAAACTGAGCAGACACTCTGTGTACTAAAATTACTTTATTACAGTTGATTTTTTTTAAACATTTCCTTTGCTATGATACAAAGGATACTTACAAACAAAATATTACATATGACCTTGTTTTCGCTCTTATGTTCTGACAACTTGGTAACAGCTTTAAATGCACAATCTATACAATTAATACAGGTTATATATGAACTATAAGGTATGTTGAACCAGAAGAATACTGACAATATACTGTACAATAAGCCTTACCAGTTAGTGCTGCGGACCAT
Organism: Vicugna pacos; assembly: GCF_048564905.1. Taxonomy (NCBI): domain Eukaryota; kingdom Metazoa; phylum Chordata; class Mammalia; order Artiodactyla; family Camelidae; genus Vicugna; species Vicugna pacos. The sequence continues at coordinate 44,999,052 of NC_133002.1, forward strand.
TTCTACCAAAAGGAAAATGCACATCTGTACAGTCACCTTTACCAGCTGGTGCTGACAGTGAGGGAGAGGCTTCTACTCCTTTGCAACCCTTGATAAGCCTCCACTGTGGGCATCTGTTTGGTCCAAAAATTGAGAGGACTGTGTATATTTAAAATTAGTCATTGGTAAAGTGGTAGAACATCACTTTCAACATGATAATCTCTCACCAAAAAAATCAGTCGTAGTTTCAAAAGACTACAGGTCCTTCGTCCACCACGAAAACCCTACAGGCTCAAGGGCGTTGGGAGATGAGAAGATGAAGGCTGCCAAAAAAGGAGGCAAGAAATCAAGCCAAAAATCTAGGTCTTGCAAAATCATCATTTGTCCCTTCACCAAAGGGAACTAGAAATGTACAAATTCATTGATGAACCTCAATGATAACTTATCAGTTAGCTGATAACCCTCATTTTATCTGGACCCCTGACTTGTGGGAATAATTGAAAGAGATTGTGAATATATACCACTTTTAGAAAAAAACCTCTTGCTTATTTAAAATATTCCCTTTAGCCACCAAAGCTGGTCCTGGGCTATTACAGGTGTGCATTCATCTCTTAATGGTCTACTCAGAAATGATAAGGTTACAGCTTTTTTTCTTTTCTTTTTTCTTTTTTTAAATAAAAAAGCAACTGACTGAAGCATTTTTCTTTCTTTAGGTAAATAGCAAAAATAAAAAATAAAAACAAACCCTTGTATTTGCATAAATAATGCAAATGGAGCGATATGGCCTTTAAGGTAAGGGGTTAGTAGAAAGGAAGAAAGAAGTGAAGAAAATCCAGAGAAAATGATGTATTAATTTTTAAAAATTTCTACATGTGCAAAAAAATCATGCTGGTTGAGGAAAACAAAAGTAAATGAGTATATAAAACTAAAAACATAAATAATATGTTTGGGATGACTGGTAAAAGCAGAAACCAACCTGGGTTACAAAAAGGATTATACATTCAAGATGCTCTTAAACCCAGTGGGATAACTTATGTTAAAACTGTGTTAATAGTTACGTTAAAAATCTCAAGTTTGTTTTTAAATCTTCACAATACAAGCAAAGCTGTTTTAAAATATACACTATACATATTTCTCATAGTCTCTCCAACCTCATTAATGCGCATTAGGCTGTCTTTTTCATATACTAAAACAAGGGGGTTCTGAAAGCTAAATTGCTCAGAGTAACCCATCCATTATTTAAATGTTTACGTTTTAAATGGGTTAAAAATTTTAGCAGACTTACATAAATAGAATTTAGCAACACAAGTGTTAATTTAAAAAACTCTAAAGCATTTACTGATTATAAGGTTGGAACAGTCTGGGGAAATTATGTGCACTATACTTCAAAATGTTATTTACATTAGACCATCGCTTTTGTAAAATTTTCCCTAAAAGATAAAAAGAAAAAAATTTGGAGAATTAATCCATTCTAACCTAGCAGAGAAGGATAATAAAAGGTGAAACAATAACAAAATTATCTCCTAATAGAAACCCCACATATCCCTCTCCGCTTGGATTTTGCCCTATGAAACCACCTGCAACTCCTAATAGGCTCATATATCAAGTGTTAAGATAATGTGGTAAAATACTTTGTTCAGATAAATTACTGGCCTTGAGTGGACTTCAAAAAAAAAAATTTCCCACTTGTGTCTCTGGCTTGGATTATTTTAGGACACATGTATGTAATTAATTGGAAGGGCACTCTAAGTAGGCACAATTCCCATTTAATGTGGAATAAATGGTATGACATAAAATGCTGTCGGGGAGAAGGGGTGGTGGTTTCTTTGATATCATGAAATGCAAGAAAGCACATTTGGAATGGGCACCAAAAAAGAGCTTTCTGCCAACACACCAAGGGCAGCCAACAACTTAATAAACTAAATATATTTGTGTATGACAAAAAAGGGGCTAGAAGGGTGCCGATATTTCCCCCCAGGTTTGTCTGATATGTGCTAAACAGTCACATGGCCAACTGGAATTTGCAAACATTAAGCCGTTCCATCCTTTTTAATCACATAATTCACTTCATGACCATGTGTAGTTTATAGAAACAATAATGTTCATGCTGAGGCAATGTATTTGAGGGCTCAGAAAAAGCAAAATGTGCCACCGAGAGAAACCTGTTCCCATACAACTGGTCTTCATGCTTTCAAGTGGCTCTAGTATACCTTTGATGCTAAGCCAAGCCATGCAAAAGCAAAGAGTACACACTTTTCATTAACACTGGTATCTCATTTCTAAACTCCACTGACCTCAGAGTTGCCATAGAAACATATAACATGAGTAATGAAAGCATACAAATGAAGGTTCATGGATTTCAAAAATGCATTTCCCTCATCTATATTCACCAGCTTTTAATACCTTAGGCTAAAAGGCATATCAAGAGATAATGACAAAGGAACACACATAATTCTGGAAATACGGAAAAAGGTCCAGAAATGGGATCACTGTGCCAGCAATAAGCATAGTTCATTTCATTTGAAAATTCAGCTAGAGAGCCCAATAAACAGTTCCAAGCCATAAAGTTATCACCTGCAATAATTTACATACACATTAAAACTCTTGCACTTTATAGACAAAACACACTTCTGTAAACATGGCCACTGGGGGAGGGAGGCTCCCTACCTCATTCATGACTGAGGACATGTAACCATTATATTAAATAAAATGACTTCGCTTCAAAAGATTTTTAAACCTGACCAATGATTAAGTTTAATTTCCCCCTGTTTAACAACATTTAAGCATTAATTCTAAAAAATGTCACCTAGGATGGTTTCAGGGTTAGATGCTAGGACCACAACTGGCAATGACAGCAACTCCTCTCTAGCTGGCACAGACTTATAAACTTTAGTACAAAAACAAAAAAATACAGAAACTAGGTCAATTTGTTAGCTACATATTTACAGATAATTACATGATTTTTTCACCCATAATTGCTAAAAACTATGAGTGAAAAGGAAAACTGTGCAGGTTGAATTACCCGTACTTTGGGGGGAATTCTTGGGTATCAAGATACCCTTTTCATTCATTCACAAGTCTCATCTTCTCTACTTTTTCATGGCAAACTACCTACAGATGTCCAGATTGGTATATCCAGTGGGCATCCTGTTTCAGAGAGGATTAACCTTTTTCTCTAAAGTAAAATCTCTTGTATATTTAAAAACAAAACAACCCCAACACAATCAAGTGCAAGCACATACACACACAATCTCTGAAACCTCAGAAAGTTATGATTGCTGGGTAACAGTTAACAGTGATGGTGACATAGTAAATGGCTTCCCCAGTTTTAATTCTCTGCCTTTATTTTCTTTAAAGAGTATCTATTTTGGGGTGGGTGGAAAGAAGTGCAAGTTTAAGAAACCCACAACAGGCAGATAAGGTGCATACTAATTTACTTATTTCTCATGATCTGAAGACTAACATTAGGCCAAAATGGATTCTCTTCCCTTGCATGAGTGAAATTTTGAAAATCTGAGTATAAACGAGGGAAAAATTAGTCAATGTGACTTTAAAGGGGGCTACCAGAATTCAGTAGAAAATATAAATGCACAATAAAGGAAGAGTTCTCAGCTTCACTTTTTCTAGACAGTGTTTAATAAAACTTCTTTACAAATTAATAGTCATTTCCAATGTAGACTTACTGTAGTAATTTCATAAAAGTGCAGACAACATAACCAGACACACAGCAAAACAGACTTCAATCAGTAGTCCTGGCATAAAGAGGCAAGTCTGCTAAGTGTACAGCATACTCTTCATCCTTTAAGTAATCTGAGGATGGAGAATTTCCAGTTCTTAACAACTAAGTTCTTAACAACTAAGAGTGACTGAGTACCTTTTCAAAGGCAATGCTACAATCTGGTTGGGGGCACTATCATGTTAGATAAGGGAAAACAGAGAATTTGTTTCTCTTTGATAATAATCTGTATTTTGGTAAGGAGCTCCAAGATGACAGCCTAAGTTTTGGATTTGTTCCTTAGAGAAGGCAGTTTTCTAAGAAACAAAAGCCCCCTCTTCCATCCTTACAGGAGATTCACACTTATACCCTTAAATATATTATCTTCTGACTTGAATACACACTAGACACTTCACATTGTAAGCATGGGACAAAACACAGGACCATATAAACCTCCTAGTAAAGGGTTGCTGTGTTGGACCAAATCTGTGCTTGAATGGTGGTGGCTCCGAAGGGGTGGAAGGTGCATGAAGAACTATCAGCAAGCAAGAAGCAGCAGCTAAAGGGAGAAAGCCCCACGCCAACACCAAATCCTTCTCTCCCAGTGGCCATTTCCTGTTGATCTTTACAGTTTATAAGAACCTTAGATGCCTTAGCAGTAATTCCTTTCTTGGCTGTTTTGGTCCTTGGCAAAAATTTGTAATTGTTAGTATTAATGGAGTAAAAAAAGTAAGCTCAATGGCACCATTACTAAGAAATATGTATGGAGTGCACATGAAGATTATGTGATCTATTGGTTTCTTTTCACCTCTGCAGAGGAATCACCACCAGTGTTTTTAATTTCCATGGTTCATTTTTCTCTGCATCACTTATCTTTCACGGCATTATTTGACACAAACACAGAAACACTAACAGGCTCCTCCCCAAGCACTATTTTACTGCATTGCAACTTATGGTTCCACATTTTACTTAACTTTCTTTCCAACCATACAAGTGCTAAGAGGGGATTAAAAAGAAGATTGCATCTAATGATCACCTTCTCATAAATATCAACCCAGAATACTCATTCTTAAGAAACACACGCATTCTTGCCTTAACTGAGGACTGAAATAACTAAACAAATTAACAGAACCTTAAGTGCCCTGATGGAAATGTACAGTATGAGTTACATCCATCTATCTATCTATACACACATATAGACACTCATATGTATATACAATATATACATACAAATGATAACAGCTATACCAAAAATGTGCATATTTAACACAGTTTTTAAAAAAGCCAGTAGATCATGGTATAATACAATTTATTTCCACTAGTGAATGGCACAAATGGAGAAATGCAAAGGAGGTGTTTCAAGTACGATAAAGTCATTTTTCACAGGTGAAAATAAACAGTATTATTCCAGTGTCCAACACAATGTATTCTATAAAAGTTTAAAATGCCAGACATTTAGTACTTAAAGAAATAGAAAGTTACTAAAGTCTGCTTAATGGTCTGGAAAAGACACTCATAGAGTTTTCAATTTTTGAAAAGGGGGTGAGGAAAAACAGCTGGGAGTGGGAGGAAGTATCAAGGACAGTTTCTTTAGTGTACTGAATGATGTTTACCTGTTGTCCAGGCAGCTGAATATTGTAATAACTATGCTAAGAAGTTCAATTTACCCATAAATCCTTGGCCTAGAGTACCAAGCATATAATATCTGTGGGTGTAGCTTCAAATAAAAAACTATTCATCTCTAGGCACAGAAATGATTAGAAAGAATGGCAGCTCTGAATAAAAAATAATATAAACACATTTTCCAGCTGACTATCTATATACTGAAAATACTTCCAGATACTTTAATTTGGGTTAGAGCTGACTTTACGCGGAGAAAAAAATATGTGCCAAAGGAAGGGAATCCAATTAGGAACAATGTATTTCCAGGTATGAGGTTTTGCATTTTTTAAATGCTAACTTAAAAAAAGGGAGAAAGGGAGAGAGAGTGAACACAAGAAACTTTTTACTGCCAAGCTCTGGATACCAGACATAGCATTTACGACTTTCTGACATGCCGGACAGATTTCCCATACTTTTATTTTCTTAAACACATATATATCAAGTGAACACCAACACTGGGGGGAGGTAGAAGTAATTTGATCAAATGTTGACATCTGTACACTGATTCAGAAGTGCCTGCTTCCTTCTTTAGAATCTCTCAAAACATTTCAAATTTTCCTGCTATAAGCTTTACTCTTTGATGATTCCTACCATGTATGAGATTCCTCAGAAGTCAGATCTTGCAAACACACACAAACCAATTACTTTGAACCATTTTTGCAAACTATATATATTTTAATTAAAATTAACTTAATGGGATAGTCCAGGTATAGTCATGACCTACATGTAAAACTGGTTGCCACACAATCAGATACAAAGCCCTACTGGATAGACATGTGAGTCAGTATTCAATCACAATTTTACAAGTACATATGATCTGCATGAACTCAGTAACTCAATTTGACTAATTTAAGTCCACGAGTGGACTTTAACATGTATCACTGGTAGTATTTTTTTAAAGAGTTTTAAATGTAAAACTGATCTGCACTCCTATTCCACCCCTCCAATAGTACAGAGGGGCTAGATTCAAAAAGAATTTTTAGAAGGTATCAATTCATATTTTTGGACATTTTATTCATTCTAAAGTTCTTTCCTATCATTTTCCTCCAAATAGGTAGATATCTCAATATGTCTGAAATACTATATAATAAATACATGAATGCAAAAAATATACTGAGAAAATTTAAAAATCCCCTTTCATTAGATAGACAAGTAAGTGCATATCATGTTCACCTTAGAACTGGTGATCTCGAGCATGGCCAACAGAACAATGTACCAGAGTGCTACAAAACCCTGACTAAAACTGTGTGTGAATTCTACTGTGAACTTGATTTTAAAAAGACTTACATTAAAATATTAATTTTTCTTCTAGTTACCTTTAAATGAATGTCAGAAACTCCTAAAGGGGGGGACTCACGGGGGTTAGACTGACATACCTGGGGAAGACTTAAATTTGGTTGAGAAAATCAGGATTTCAACAGTGACAGATTACTGTTTGGTCATTAATCTGGTCTAATTAAAGAGTATCACTGAGAGAGACTTAAGAGAATTCTACCTTGGAGTCCTCTGACTATATGAAAAAAGCAGGATCCAGAGTTAGCAGCAAGGGTTCTTCAAGACACCTGGGGAGGGGGCAGGATAATAACTTGTAAGAAACTCTCATCTGTCACTGAAAAGAACAATTTTTTCCTTCGAGTCATACAGCTTCCTACCCACCCCACCTTCAACTCAATTTCCACATTAGCAGTGGAATACCAAGTAACATCTAACTTTCAGCATTGGGTTGATCCTTCATTATAAAACAAAACAAAACAAAACACATCCCTCTGTGGGAAAAAAAAAGTTAGCTTTTGTCAAGAGATTCCCTGACTACTATAACTTATTATATTTTTAAATTTGCCAAACTTGCTAGTTCTTTTTCAGTAGTACTTTAGCACTGAGGCTAGAGACTTCCAGAAGTGGTGTTTCCTATTGTGTGATGTTAACATGATGCCAAATGGTCACTAAGTCTCAAGGAACTAGAAGTTTGTAAAGTATTGCAGCAACAAAAACAGCAATTAAAAGAAAAAAAAAAAAAAGAGGACCTGCACGTGCAGCAAAATCTACAGTGGTGATGAGGATTAGTCAGCAGCTGGTAAAGTCATTGGCTCAGTGACTCCTGGTTCACTATGGCAACTAAACATTAAATAATTGGCTATTCTACTTGTAAACAGGAAATCCCGTAAGCCAAAAGAGAGTAATCAAATTATGTTTATGTAGTGTGGTGAGAATTCCAATAGATGGCAGTTTGCAAATATGGCATCATTCAAATACCTCTGGCATTTGATTTATATTGGCTATATGTCTTTGTTCTTATACAAAGTAAAAGTACTGTTTGGGGTCTTGGGAGTTATAGAGCTTAGCTAGGATGAGATATCACAGTATAAGCAATAAAACGTCAGGATATATAGGGTTCATGTCCTCATTCTGCTGCTGAACATACCCACCATATGAACTTTCAGGGGCCTCTCTCACCCTTCCGGTCTTCCCCTTTAAAGGCTCACAGGTTCGTTGATGCAATTCCCACACAACTTGTGATCTCCTTAAGCACCTCCATCTCACCATGCCATAAAGAAGGCACAATTGAATAGACCAAAAAAAAAACCAAAATTCACTGACAGATCTATGCAGCATTCAGAAAAAGAATTAAGTTGTTTTCTACTCTCTGAAAAAGTCAATGCAACCCTTTAGTGTTTGTGGATTTCTGTGTTCTTTTTTACTCCAAATGAGGCTGAGAAGTCAGACCAATTTAATAAAGAAAGTACATTGGTAAGGGGATACAGATGTGTTTCCAATGCAACTTGTTTCAGTATATGCTGCCTGCTATGAGTGGCTTATAAGAACTTGGGGTATGGAGAAAGGCTTTAGATCTCTTCACAAACTTCTTAGGATCTAATTGTCCAACAGTGATGACTCAAGTCACATCACTGCATTCTATTTTTGCAGTGTTCAGAAAATACCCCCTCTCTAGCCAATTTCTTTTAGCTATGCATGATATGTGTGTGTGTGTGTGTGTGTATATGTATACACACATACATATCAATTCCCATTTTCAAAATTTCTCCAAAAGTTAAAAACAAAAAAACAAAAAACAAAACCCGGCAGCCAAATACTATGACATCCCAGTTAGTAAACACAAAACAGAACACTTTACAAAAATGAATAAAATATACCATATGCACTCAGCTTCCACACTGTAGTACCCAAGTGAGGAGGCTGCTGTGACGATGTCTGTAGGCAGTTTCTTTTGGCAGACAGCTCCAGCGGAATTGCCACTCTCAATTATTAAGTTATGTATAAGACATATGTGACCCATTGGATATTTGTGAAGTGACACTCGTGCTTCTGCTCATGCCCTGCTCCGTCCGTCCCCCAGAAGCTGTCCGCCTCAGAGCCTGAGGGCTATTGCGGACTCCCATACTGCTACCTCGGGGTACCCCTTGCATCGGCCCTGACGGGTGACCCCATGGCTGGGGTCCACCCTGCATTGGATGGCCCCAAGCTTGTGGTGGGCCACCCATGGGATGACCCCAGTGAGGTCCTGAACCCCCAGTAGGATTGTGAGACCAACCAGAAGCTCCCGGGTAGCTGTGGCTGAATGCCTCAGGGGACAGATTAGAAAGGACCATGTTACTAAAACCTAGTCTCATGCTTTCAGAGTCAAAAGCTTCAATTTCTCTGGCTTGACGTTCCAGCAGGCTTCGTATTCGTTCTGTGCGTTCATTCTGCAAAGCCAACATTTCTTCTTCAATCTGTTGGGGGGGGGGAAACAAAAAGAAAGCTGATTTATTTTTAAAAATCTATAAACTAAAGAAGTTAATAATTACTCAGCTTTGAACTGAATCATAAAGTTCACTCTGGCTATTTTATGGATGTACATTTAAAAATCAAAAAGATGTACTATAGGAATCATAATTTGTATTTCTAAAATGTGTAAAATCAAATTCTTCAAAGAAAAGGCAATAATCTTAATTGAAACAAAAAATCAAGGCAATTATCATCAATGACTATTTAATCCATTAGGCAAAGCATTGAATAAAAAATAAAATGGGTGAAGGGAAACTTGTCTTATCAGACATACCAAAAAGTCACTCTAATAAAATAAATATGGTATTGGTGTAGGAACAGATCATTCACGAAACAGAAGTAGAATGAAGATCTCAGTTTGCAGGTTTTTGACGCAAGACAAAAGCAGTAATTAACTCACTGGGAAAAAGATGGATTTTTAATAACACAGGCACAACTGGCCAGCCATCCGCAAGGAAATAAAAATGGAACCCTATCTTACACTGCATTCCAGATAGACCAAATCCTTAAATGGAAAAGCAAGCAAATAATCAAGAACCACAAAGTTTTCATTAAAAAATTAGGAGATTATGTATCTAGAAATTAGCAACTGGAAAAGTGGAAGGTATTACAAATAAATGTAGTTGACTATACATAATTTATTAATGTAAAACATTTCATAATAAGTAAAGTTAATAGGCTAAAAAAAGTTGATGGAGAACTTTTCTTTGGATGATCAAATTGACAATTGCCTGTTAAGGATTAATTGACTTAGAAGATAATTAACTAAAGCTGTATGAGGACCTTGTTTGGGCCCCAATCCAAATAAGCCAACTTTAGATATTTTTAAGATAAAAGGGGAAATGTAGGCAAGGACTGAGTATTAGGCAATACTTAAAATTTATTATTAATTTTATTAAATATCAAGATGGAACTACGCTTATTTTAAATTAAAAAAGTCCTTATTTATGTTTAGGAGTAAAATGCTGTGCTGAAATTTGCTTTAAAATATTCCACTCTCCTTCCTTCTACCCCCTCCAAAAAGCTGTGTATGTGTGCAGCAGGGGAATAGATAAGAAAAAATTAGCAAAATCAAAAAGATGTACTCTATGCAGAATATTGATAACTGTTGAAGCTGGGTGATGAGTACCTGGGATTTCACTGTACTCATTCTTCCTATTTTTGTGTATGTTTGAAATTTTTCTTGAAAAAAAGTTAAAAAAAGGAAATAATGAGAATTTGTAAAAAAAAAAAAAGCATTAACTAATCAGACATCAGGATATTTGAGGACTTAAGCCAATAGTCTTTGCTATCTGCAGATATCTAGCTCAATAAATGTTTACATTTTATGTATCAATTTTTAAGTGCCCTCAAAAAAACCCCCATAGTTTAGCATGGGAAACACATGAAAATAAAAAATTACAACAGAATGTGGTTAAGATGTAATAACAGATTTATAAGGTATAGCAGAAATACAAAGGGATGAAGTGATTCGCTCTATAGGGGAAGGAGAGGGCAAAGAAGCCTTCTTAGAGGAGGTGGCAGAAACTGGTTTCTGAAGGAAGAATACAAGTTTACCAGAAAGACGTGGGGAGGGAAAGATATTTTCAGCAGAGAGAACATACGCAGAGACACAGAAAAATGGTAAAATAAGAAGTGTCTGAAGAATTACAAGTCAACCAGATAGAGACTCAAGTAAGAGTCTGAAAATTATTGAAAGTTCTAAATACTAAATAAAATGTTATAAAGGTTGAGAGAGGGCCATTCATTTAGAAGGCTGAAGGAGAACTTAGATTAAACATCAATGCTTCTTGTGAGGGAAAGACATCAAAATGTTAAATGTGGTGATTCCAAGCAGAGAAATTAAGGACATTTCAATTTATACTTATGTTTCTCTGTATGTGCCAGGTTTTTTTAAAAAAAGGGTTGTGTATTTGTAAAATAATTTTTCTACTAATATCTATATATAAAAGACCTAATTCTTTTGAATTAAACTTATGTATCTCTAAGGATTCAAAGAACTTCAAAATTTTAAAATATTTCATATGTAAGAATTTAAAAAATCCATTTACTTAAAGCACTTATTTTAATTTGAGGGATCTAATAAATGATAGGAAAGCACTTAGCATGTAACTGATCTGAATTCCTTGTATATAATCTGGAGGAAACTCATGATAAAAATATTAAGCACATTAATGCTTATCAACCTTTTATCCAGTAAATACTTCTTTAATTTTGTTTGCTGATTAGTTCTGTCATTTAAGAAATGCAGAATATTTTACAATTAAATAAAAACAAAACCTACGATTTATGACAGATTACACTAACCCCCGTTTCTTTTAAAATACATTATTTATTACCACAAATTAGAAAGGTGGTTTCACTGGGTGGATAAAACTTCCCATAATTAAGACTTTTGAGAAGTTCTTTCAAACTATCTTTAAAATCAAATGTGGCATTTTCGTGTGAATATTTTCAGATCCACAAAGAAAAAGGCTGTAAGATGTTCCAATCATTAATTCTAATGTTGTTCATACTAAGTGAAATATTGAGAGAAAATTAATTGAAATGATAAAACTAAAAATGAAAACATTTATATTTTTGGAAATACTACCACTTTCCATGTGTGTATAAAATTCAGATGGATTCTAACATTTACAGTTGTCATTTTGCTGAAATTTTAATGTAAATGAAATATGAGAAAAGTTGTAATAAGAACTCATGTGAGTCAAGTGAGGCTTACTTTACTTTGTTGGTGTCTCAACCTAAAGGAGCAAATCTTGGTTTATTTGGGCACTTAAAGCAACCTTCAAAGAAAATTATTATTCATCTTGAAACAACTAACATTCATTCTGGCCCGTCTCTGTTTATTTTCAGATGACTGTTATTTGTACAACCAATAAGCACAAAGTGTAGAAAATACAGCTGTAACGATTTTTCAGTTTCTGCAGAGAGGGTACATGGCCTTGGTAGCTGCCAACTGACCCCAAACTGCTTTAAAATCATGTACTTCATTTGAAATGTAAATTTTAGCCCTGAAAATCAAGTAGCAACTCAAAGCACTAGAGATTTGTCACCCTACTGTACCTCTACTATTTGTAATACTAAATAATCTTATGCAATTCCCCATCAAAGTAATATAAACCACAATAAAAAACAGAAAAATGAACCAATCTATTAGATTAATATAGCCACTACTAGCATTGCTTCAATTCACTTCATTTTTTGTATATATGTATTTTTATTGAAGTATAGCCAGTTTACAGTGTTGTGTCAATTCACTTGAAGTGTAATTTGTCTTTTTTATTTTATTCAACACATCATAAGCATTTTTCAATACTAATATTGTCTTTGTAGCCATCATTTAAATGGCTGAGTAAGGTGTTATTAAGTGGCTTGGCCATAATTAATAATTACTTAACTATATCTCTATTTTAGATGGTTATGTATTTTAAACCACCATAAAACATGCTATAATTACCATATTTACACATTTTGTTCTTCCTATATTTGGATTTCTTTCCTTGGAATAAATTCTTCAAGTCTTATTAAATACTTAACATTTCCAAAGCTCAATATATACTTCCAAATTGCTTCCCAAAATGCATTAATAATGTATGAGAGAACCACTCCACCTTCACCAATGTATATCAGTTGTATGCTCACATTTTACTAGGCTTTGTAGAACATGTAGGCTTTGGTTCACGTATTGAAACAAGACTGTACCTAAGATACTAATTAGCACCGTCTAACTGAACCACTAGATGGAGCTAAAAATATAAATACATAGTCATATCTCAGTATCCTTGGGAAAACGGTTCCAGGACCCTTCCTCGGACACCAAAATCTGAAGATGCTCAAGTCTCTCACATAAATTAGCATACTATTTGTAAATAAGCCACATATGAGCCTCCCATACTTTAAATCATCTCTAAACTACTTATTATACCCTATTCAATATAAATACTATGTAAATAGTTTCTGGGGGATGTGGCAAATTGCAGTTTTGCTTTTTGGAACTTCCTGAAATTTTTTTTTCCCAAATATTTTCAATCAGAGGTTAGCTGAATCCATGGATGCAGAACCCACAGGTATGGGGGAGCCCACTGCAACAGTACCAATATTTCTTCTACAACACTATTCCTGAAATACTATAGCGAGTTTTCATTTTAGTGATAGTTTTTTGAAGCATAAAAGACAGAACTTTAGATTGAACTTTAATAAGCTGGAATCAGATTTATGAAATCTGTTCATGGAACAAACTAGAGTTTTCTCAAAATTTATATGTGTTTCTATCTTTCCCATCTTGAATGAGAAACATAATTGAGATAATTTTTAGAGGCAAGAACCTCTCAAAGAAGCCAGTAATGAGAGCTGTGCCAGAGAAAGAGTAACACCTTATTTTGGTGGGTTTTTTAAGAATATAGTTTTTAATTTAATAAGGCATTTTATTTTTATCACAAGAACTGCAGAAAATAGAAGAAAATCTATGGGACAATGGTCCAGAAACCATGACAACTTTTAATAAGTTAGGCAAGTATTAACTTAAAAAGGACCAACGGACCTAAGATTATACCAGCTATCGGGGACCTACGGCTCAGGAATTCCAGAACATAGCTCTGAATCCTGGATACAATTTATTAAAATATTTTTTTTTTATTTTTAAGGAGGGGAGGTAATTAAGTTATTATTATTTATTTATTTTAATGGAGGTACTGGGGATTGGACCCAGGACCTCATGTATGCTTGCATGCATTCCACCACTGACCTATACCCTCCCCTAATCTGAATCCTGAATACAACTGATATACTACTACTTCTCATGATAAACACCTTTTCTCTCTTTATCTTTCAAAATCTAAAAATCTTCTGCCCATCAGCCTTTCCCTAAAACACACACACACACACACACACACACACACACACACACACACACCCCTGTAATGACTTAAAGGAAGGAAATGAATTTGGGGATTCTGGTTCTATTCTCTAATATACCTGACAAAGAATTTTTAAAAAAAGATAATCTAAAAGTAACATTTGCAACCTGACTTCACTTATGTAGAACTGGTTTTTACCTTCTGTCCCCTAGTACTCTTCCATCAATCTATACAGTTCTAGGAACAGGATATATGAGTAAAGTATATACTCCAGATCCTGTGCCCTCGCCTCTCTCAGCCAGTTACTAAAGTTCTTCTTCACTATCTGAGTTTTTTTCCAATCTCTTTAGGTAGGACTAGGTACACAAAACGTGAAGAACCATGGAGCCAAGAGCTATTCTCTCCCAATTCAACTGTCTTCACATAACTCCGTATCATTCCTCTAGCACTTACTACTTAATTATATTCACCTGATGTCTAGAATTCATCAATTATAAGGCTCATTACTGAATCAATAATTTTAAAGAAAAACATTACCAAAACCAGAATTAAGGAAATATGGTATTGTGAAAATAATTAATGCTACCTCTGTCAATATGAAAATGTATATATAAAATGGTTCTTATAAAAGTAAATACTAGCACAATTACTTTTCCTCTATAACTTTTACCTTTTGCTCTAAGAGTGCCCTGCGGAGGGAGACCCTCTGTTCAAGCTCGCGAAGCTCTCGATCATGTTGTGCCTCAGCTTGCATCTTGATTTTGCTCTGATACGCATTTAACAGCTCCAGTTCCTGCTGTAGCTGCATCTTCAAAACCTGGCACTCTGCTTCTTGTGCTTCATCCAAACGCAGCTGAAAGAGAGGAAAATAAAAAGATATATTCTACTGTAAGCTATCTATTCATGACCTACAGAAAGGTATGAGAGAAGACAGACTCCTTTTTTGAAGAGTAGACAATTGTTCACATTTGTATCTTAGAGTAAGCATATCTGAAAAAGGAAGGCACAGTAACCAATGATGGTATTACGAAGATAAAGCTATCATAAGCTATTTGGAGGATGCCTGAAGAATCATATTTTTCTCAAGAAAAATCTAGAATCTGATTAGGTGGTGAAACTTTGAATCTCTTCTCCACAATGGATATAACTTCACAAGGACCAGCAAACTACAGCCTCCAAGCCAAATCTGAGTGGCTGTTTTAATTAATTAACTAATTAATTAATTAATTAATCCACTAGTTAAGAATGGTTTTTACATTTAAAATAATACATAAGCACTTTATATAAGTAACCACATAATATCCTCAATTTTGCATCCTGGCCTCCAACAACTAAAATATTTACTATCTGAGCATTTAAGAAAAAGTTTGCAAAACTATACAGAAAATATTTTGTATTTGCACTCACTAAAATGTGACCATTTGGATTACCAATACGGTACTACTTTTTGCCCATTGCTTAATAAAGCTGCTGCTCTAATCCTCATATATGCTATATATGCTTTATATATACAATATAGGATACGTGCTAAACACCTGAGAGGCACTGGCAGAGAGCTTATTTAGAACCTTATGTCTAAATGTATCAGTGAGAATTCTATATACATCATGACTGCTTCCAAGCAATGCTGAGAACAAGAAAAGTACAGACCACCACCACTTATTTCCCAAGCTGTAGGAGAGCTGTATTTCCAACTAGTATTTTAACTACTGGGATTTCATTCAGGTGGTGGAAGGAAAGGGACACTAAATTTGTTTTGCCTAAATAACACAAACTCACAGCTTGTGTGGAGAGCATTTCATTAATGCTGTGGTCATACTGTTCAGCCAAGATGGCTAATTTCCGGGTCTGCTCCTCCTTGAGCCGCTTCAGAACAGCTTTGTGCTCACTCTTTGGTGTAGTCTCCAGGAGGTGATTTCTTAATGCTTTGTACTGTCTGGTTTGGATTTTGCAGGTGTCCTGAAACTGCTTTTTTATTTGGAGTTCTTTAGACTGGGGAGGGAAAAAAAAACAGATGCATATAATTTTTAATGTGGTATTTGGTATACTTTATGCTTCTATGAAAATAAGGCTAGTAGGACAAAGGGAGGAAAAATAAAAAGGTCAGATCATAAGGTTGCAGGTATAGTACTTTTGTACTTGGTTATTAGGTCAAACTATTGGATTCTATGTATTTTTATTTCATAAACACTAGTTTAACACATTAAAATATCAAGAACTTCATTTTTCATAGGACTTCAAGTAATACTCATTATTTTGCTAGTAAATTTAGTTATGAGTAAACATTAAAGTTAGCTTTGATCACTCTGCACATTGATGACAGAATATTAAATTTCTTCTCATGCATTCAGTAGATATAAAAGTAGTTTATTGTCCAGACAATATTTTATTAGATCTCTGAGAGAAAAAATAAGCATATTTACTGTTCCTTATCTGAGACATCTTGCTCCAATTTCTTTCAATGATAATCTCAACTCCAACTACATAGTCTATGATAGACCCTACAAAAGTAGGGTATTAGTAGTTGACTATATATTGTTATTATAATTATCTTTTCTTTAAGGGAATAAAACATGTAAAGACATATTTATTAAGGTTTTACTCTTTAACACCACAAGCAAAAATCTATAAGTCAGTCAAGTCAACCTATCCTTCAAAGGTCAAACAAAAGTTACGGGGCAAAGGAAGGGACAACCATTATTGGTGTGATGATAACAGATGTGAACTAACAAAAATTTATGAGATAAAACAATTTTAAGTTCAGAGACAAAAGAGGTTTGGATTTAGTTTTTGGTTAATCACAGGTTAGTTATTCTATGAACTCAGGCTTTAACAAAATTTGATGAGATGTATTTCTGTAAGGTATACTGGTCAAGCCTATAAGTGAGAATTTACTCATGTACTATACTAAGGGTACAGTTGAAAATTTTTTCCCTTAATATAAAACTACAAGATACTGATTGGTTGATTTAGTGTGCAACAAATGCATAGATGACCAAAATAACACACTTGTCAAGGAAGTAGTTGTTCGTCCTCCTGCCACCCCGCCAATACTACATCAAATATACCCTTTTCCATATTTTACACCAACCAAGGCACTGGTTATCATCATATATCTTTATCCTATGAAGGGTCAAGAAACGTCTAGCCAGAAACAGAAACTCTTAGTTTAGTTATGCTTAGTGGCACTACTCTTAAATACTGTCCTTGGTTAACAAAATTCTTTCAAGTTAGCCAGGAATGGGACAATAACATTTAGACATTCTCTTATTCCTCTGTGTAACAGCCTCCATTCTCTTAGAAGTTTTTATTTTTAAAGTATTGTGCCAAGAAAACTGTAATCATTCCATAACACTAGCCTAATGAAAAAAAAAAACCTCTTTGAAAAAAACTTTTTCAACAAGAATACTTGCACCAAGAATAAACTATCCTTCAATGCCTGACTCACATTAGAGCAAGGTGAATGTTAAGTTACAGTTGTTTCTACTCACTTAACACTGACAAAACATCATTTGGATGGCAGATGAGGGAAGAGCAGAGTAGGCAATATCCAACCCATTCCCTTAGACATGGTACCCCAATCCCCCCAAATCCTAGTCAACTTACATAAATGCTAAAACTGAAGTCCCCATACTCCCCTTTAAAGTCTTAGAGAAAGCTGTAAGAAGCAATTATTATTTAGGTAAATAAAAATGAGATAACTTGGTGTTAAAATCAAATCAGTTTTGTTCTACTTGAGTAAGTAGAAAGAAACATATAACTAAGAGGAACATGGTGATTTTCTTCCCTACTAGAACAGTGGGGAGGGTACCACTCAGTGGTATAGAGAGCATGCTTAGCATGCATGAGGTCCTGGCTTCAATTCCCAGCACCTCCATTAAAAATAATAAACAAACAAACCTAATTACCCTCCCCAAAAAGGAAAAAAAAAAAGCCTTTAAAAAAAAAATAACAGAATTCTCTCCTTCATGGAAAATATTGAGCTCCTTTGTCATCAGAAGGAACATTCTATTCCAAGTCTGACTATGACTCTGAAACATTATTACTTTTCTTCACTTTTTCTATACTATGTATGAAAATCACACTAGTGTTTACAAGCTTTCAAACTGAAAGGGCAACAGAAAACAGAAAGTAATGGTTAAACATCAAACAACTCTATGCCAAGCCCTACAGAAATGCAATCATATCAGTTTTACAGTACGACTACAGAAAACTAACAAGCTTTCAGTTTGTTTTACTTCTGGGTACTGCTGACTTTAAGATCATAATTAATTTCACAGACATGTTAATTAAAAAATCTTTTGGTGGGAAACTGTCTACTCTGTAGCCAAAAGAGTATATACCTCTCCACTACAAAAACAAAATAAATTGGAAAAACCATTATGAATTACAATTTTCTAAAGGTTATGTGAGTGGTTAACATAAGCTACTCTGTAAATGTTAATCACCTGTTCTGAAAACAGGAAAGTGAAATTTTACTTAGGTTTACAAGGAAGGGGTAAAACAACTTGGCTTCTATACTTTGTTCAGGACAGCTTATTTGAATGGAGTCAAGCAGGAATTGAAGATACCAACGGGTGTGGTATAGCTTCTAGATTTTGACACAGATTATTCCTGTGAATGAATTTCACTTCTCTCCAGGGCAGTTATTCAGGCAAAACCAAGAGCTGTTTTATAGTTTAATTATTAAATACTTTAAAAAAGAGAGTAGGGTTTTAAAAGGAAGTACTGTGGGACCTGGGCCTTACTGGATATAAATAAAAGTTTAAAATGTGCAGATACGTACTGATTAATTTAGGTACTAATATGGATGACAGCCTATACAGTAAGCAGTTTTTATTTTGTTCATGAAGATTCATAGGATTATGCTCTTTCAAATATTTATTACAAGTTATAAAACTGGATATTTCTTGGAATTGTTAACTCTGGTTAAATTTGGTGGCAGAGGCTGGATGAGGTGGCCAGAGGGACATGGGGAAGGGGGAAACCTTTAACTTTATAATATACTTTGGTGTCTTTTGATTTCATACCATGTGAATGAATTCCTCTATACAAAGCAAATACAAAAGTTCCTTGGTATTATGTATCATCAACACTTGTCTCTCCTTATTTATTTAGAGGCAGGCATATAACAACTTGCTCCATTTTGACATGTTAATTAAAAAATATATACCCCAACTATCCATGTCATGGTCTCACTTAACATTACCAAACACATAAAGAAAATAAGCAGAATGAGAGTAACACTGTGATGATTCCACCATTCCTCTTAAGATAAGTACAAAGAGGGGAGGGAGAGGGGGTTAAAAGGCATTTTTCATTCCACTGGCTTCTGTACTGATTAGGAACTTACCATCTTTTTTGGATACAAATCACATTGAGAGCAAATAAGATTCCAAAATTGTATTACTTGGAACACTAGAGAGAAGCCAACAGGTTAGCATGTTAACACATAGACTGTAATATCATCAGCGGACATTTGGGTACATTAAAATAAGAATTCTGATTCTTATTTATGGCACTCCCCATAGTTAAAATTTTTGAGGGTGTGGGGAATCGCTCAGTGGTAGAGTGTGTGCTTAGCATGCAGGAGGTCCTGGGTTCAATCCCTAGTATCTCCATTAAAAAAAAAAAATTCGAAAAATGAAAAAAAAATTTGGGAGGGTCATCTACTGAGAAATACAAGAGCAGAAAGTGTGTAGCTACAGAAACGCCACATTAAAACTAATCAAACATGCTTAAAATGAAAAGAAAAAAGTTGATTCAAATTCTTTATGATGGACATTTGTCTTAGACTTTTGCTGCTGGATGCCTTTCATCTCTTTTCCCATTTGTCAAGAAGCTTAGGCTAAAGTTACCTTCAGACTCTTAGGTTGTTGTCGAACCTCCATGACATGCTTTCGCCTTAATTCTCGTTCTCTTCGCTTATTATATTCCAGCTGGTTAGTGAGCTCAGTTTGATGCTGCAATCTGATCAACTCACAGCGCATCTTCTGAATTGTGTTGAGGTGGCGGAACTCCAGTTCTTGCATGGATTCATGCTGTCGCAGCAGCATGGCATGCTCTAAGTCCTTTTGAGTCTGCCTCTTATTTAATTCCTAATCCGTAACACAAAAGACAAAGGTATAATTCATTGCTGTACAATGCCAGGGAAAAAAAAGTCCTAAGAAACAGACTAGCCAGGAAATAGATGTAATCCTCTAATTCAATAATGACTGCATAGTAAATTTTATGATCTTTACTGTAGTAAATGAGCAATTAGCCCAAATTTCCTTATTCTACTCATTTACTATTCATTTATACTATTTCATGCAATAAGACATATCAAATCTATCTTAAGAGGCTTAATGTCCCTTCTTTCTTTCCTTCCTTTACTGCTTCCTAATTTTGTATCTGAAGAGGACTCCTAAGCATCCTTTGAATTTCTTCAGAGTATCCTATTCAACTCTACTTACATGCAGTATACCAGTATGGTGTAGTGGATAAGAACATGAAACTCTAGAGCTAGACTGCCTGTGTTCTAAATCCTGGCTCTGCTACTTACGAGCACTAAGTCCTTCAGTTAGTTACTTACACATGTTACTTAAACTGAAACTGTGTTTCAGTTTCATTACTTTTTAAATGGAGATAATAACATAGTTATTTCATATATTTAATGTGAGGATGAAATTAGTTCATAAATGTAAAGTTCTCAGAATAATACCTAGCACATGATGCTCAATAAATGTTATAATTCTTTTTTTTCAGATTACAAAGAACAAGTGTACAACACACACACACACGCACGCACAATGTGCAAGTCAAACCTGCCCCCTCTGCCTCTGCAAATCCCTTCTCCAAAGGCCAACAGTTCGGTGCAAATGCTTCCTAACCTTCCCCATGCTTATTATGAAACATCTATTATACAAAACCGTATAGTTTTGAAACTGAGTAATACACATTCTAGACATGTAAAGTGTTTTCCTTATCTAAGAATATAATGGACATAGATCTAGATCAGATCAGTATACACAGATCTTTTTTTTGGTAAGTTTCATAGTAAATATCTGCTTTGAAATACCAGTTTTCCCTTTTTGTTGCTTTATAAGCAAATTTTCATTAAATGTCTATGCATGATGCATCATATAGTCATGTTATTATTTCTTTATAAGAGTTCTAGAATTGGGTTTGATGGGTAAAGAGCATATGTGCTCCAAAAAGGCAGTATCAATTTAAACTCTTATCAACATTGCACATTTCTTCATGCCACTATTTCAATGTTGCCAATCTTTTAAAATGTTCTTATCTAATTGACGAAACTGTTTTAATCTGAATTTCTTTAATTAGTAGTGAATTTGAACAACTATGCTATATCTGAAGCTTATATTTTAAGCCACTTTTGGAACAAATTCATCTGTGCTCACAGGTGTACCTAATAATGAGAATATTGTTTTCACTGGAGAGTTTCTACATTTGCCCAATTAATGATTATAAAAATGTGTTAAATGGTAACACACACTTCATGGCACCCATTTCAGATCAAAAGACAAATTATCCAATTAACTTTATCATATTTAAAAATTAACACTTCTCTTATTTACAGATTTAATATTTATTTAATAAATATTCATTAAATAACTACTATGGGCCAGATACTACGGATATAAAAACCTGAGCAAAACCCATGACTTCATAAAATGTACATTCTAGTCAGGTGGAGAGCCATCCTCCTAAAAAGTGTGTGCATGTAAGAGAAAGTGCAAAGAACATTTAAGTAAGAAGGATTTCATGATCAGGAAAGGCATTTCTGAGGAGGTGACATCTGAGGAGAGACATGAAGGCAGAAAGCAAGTCATGTAGATAATCTGGGGAAGCAGGATGCACGCTGAGGGAAGTACAAGTGCAAAGGCCCTGAGGCTGGGATGTGACTGACATATTTACAGAAAAGATTCTCATCTCAAACATACCTCCCTAACAAGGTCCTGCTCTAAGTTATGGCGCCCAAGTAACATTCTTCTCTTGAAGCGGCGGCATTCCAGCTCTAGGTATTGTCTCTGACGCCGAAGAAGATTAGCCTCCTCTTCTGCTTGGAAATGTTGTATATTCTCCTTCTGCTTTGAAAGCCACTCCTGTTTTTCCTTTTTTGGAGTGCTCTGGTTTTCATTCAGCTCCTGGCAACATATAAAACAACTCATTTCAAAATACATACAAAAAATTAACTATATGAATGTACCAACCTTTATCTGGTACATTTAGATAAAAGTACTTAATCTGCGTCCTTTCTAATGCTCAAGATAGGGCAATGACCTTAAGGAGGTAGGTAATATCTTCCTTTTCTTGAGTTACCCGTGAAATAGGACAGGAAAAGAGAAATGCACACTAGAAAACATGCATACCTTTTAGCTTTACACAGACACATTTATGATTAATAGCTTTAAAAGCACACAATATTGTTCAATCCCCAGTACTTTCATTAAAAACTAAATATATCTAATTATACCCCCCACACAAAAAAATAATTAAATAAAAAAAGTTTTTAAATTAATGTACATTTAGGCTATGAAAGTGTAGAGTAACAGAATCAATTACAATGCAGTTGCCACCCTAAGTGCAAAATAAAACAGCTCATATAGCTGAAGTCCCTCCCTTGTCACTATCTTCCTGTCATTTTTATCATTTCCATGCATGTTTTTATACTTTTACCACATACTTATCTAAAAACATAGTATAGGTTTGTCTATTAACTTTCAATGATACATGCTCTTCCACATCTTGTTTTTTGTTCTACATTGTTGTTTTGAGATTTATCCATGTTGAAATATGTATGTATATTCAGTTAATTCATTTTGCTGCATGTCATTAATTCCAACATGCATAATTTTCCCCACATTTTGACATCTTTGAAATTGTGATGCATCTTAAAGTCAGTGTCTTACCCTTATAATAAGTATTTTTAATTTTTTGTTATATAAATATATGATTATTGAATAAGCCAAAGTTACTGTGTGTGAAAAATTGTATGAAAAAGCCACACTACTATATCAATTCCTTTTCTGACAATTAGGTTATTTCAAAATTTTGTCACTACATACAGTGAAGCAGTGAGCATTATTTTACCTGTTTCATTGTACTTACGTGTTAGAGTTTCTCTAGGCAGTATATGTACGTGGGAGAAGGCTTGCTAGATTATAGACTACATCCCTTTTCAGCCTTGCTTTCTAAAGTGATAGTACATCTATGTAGTCTGTAAGACTCCGTTTCCCTACTCCTCTTCAACATTGGATATTGTCCTATTTTTTGTCAGCCTGATAGGTTTAAAATGGTATTTTACTGGAGTTATAATTAGTATTTCCTTATTACTAGTGAAGTTGAGAATATTAAAAAAAAATCTTTTGGCTTGTATTTCCTTACCTGTGAATTGCCTGCTTATACCATCTACCTATTTTTCTACTGTGTTCTGCCAAACACAATATGACTTTTTTGATCTTTTATCAGTTACGTATATTGCCAATATCTTCTGTGGCTTATCTTTATTTCTGGTATCATTTGATAAATAAAAAAATTTTATATTTTAATAAAGTCATATTTTTCAATTGGAAAAAAAAGCACACAATATTGGTAAATGAAGTGTAATATATCTTTCTTTAAATCCTTCCCAAGAAGGGACAGAAGGCACTTTTCTCAGGTAAAGATAATTTATGTGAATTAAACTATGGGCTAAAATTCAGCTATGTGTCACTTCTTGGTTTTTGACATGTTAAATATTAAGTTTCTGGCAAAATTATGAATGGACTCAATATAAAAAAACTGGAAATTAAATGAAAAATCAACAAAATCTTGGGAGAATAGAGATATCCTTTATGAATGCATTTAATGTTTTGCATAAATAACTACTGAATAAATCAAAACCAGTGCTTCTCTACAGCATTTAAAATATTGTCTTACAAAGGGTGGGGGTATAGCTCAGGTGGTAGAGAGCATGCTGAGCATATAAGGGGTACTTGGTTCGATCCCCAGTACCTCCATTAAAAAAAAAGAAATGAAAATGAAAATACTACTTTACAAATGAAAATGCATTTATATTGGGCAAGATGACAACATACTGACGATGCACTCAATGAGGCAAACTCTAGGATGATAATTAATACTAATATATTTTCCACCTAGAAAGCCATAAACACTGCACAGGATAAAAACTAGCTATCTTTTCTAGGTATAAGATAATTTTTCAGAGTTTACTAACCTTACAGTCCTTCCCCTGTTTTTCAAGAAAGAGATCAATTCTTCATAACTTTAGTTCGTAAGATATTCAAACACATCAAAAAAAAATCCTCACATAAGCTAATAGGTTTTAATTTAAGGATATATACACACACACACACACACACACTATGGGAAGAGATGGATAACACAGGCACACACATAAAGAGTCATCTGGGTATTTTTTGCAAAATCTTTTGCCAAGGACCTTTTCCACCAAGACTCTAGTATGTCCCTTCCTCTATGCTAAAAATTATTATTTTAAATGAACATGCACACATAAACACATACAAATCTGGCTTCTAAAGGAAAATGAGTTTATTAGTTGGACTACATGTTCTATGCCTCAACGATTATCTAAAGCAATATATCTATAAAATTAAAATCTCACTTCACTGGGAAAAGATCTGTAAACTGAATTTTATTGAATATTTATTTACTGTGAGGAATTCTATTTAAAATCTCTTCAAACCCAAACCCAAAGTGCCAGTGTAGAGTTTGGCTTTTGTATTAGTCATGGGAACGTACTGCAGGTTACATCCTTTAGAATTAGAAAAATCTTGTCAATGAACCTCAGTTAGCAGAGTAAATATAGCAAGTTTTTATGCCAACAAAATGTCCATAGTCAGACTTACATATCTGATTATAAGGCAAATTCCTACACAAACAAAAGCATTACTATCAAAGAGATTACTATTATTTTATTAAAATCAATTAATTTAACTGTGCACTAATAATTAATTACATGGACTAAAAATTTCAATTAGTCTGTAAAAGGGAGGGTCTACATTAAGACATCATTTTTCTGTCCTGACTACTATTGCAGTTTACCTTTCAGAAACTGCCCTGGAACAAACAAAACTTTCTTCAAAGTTGGACATTTGCTTTTAAAAGAAGTTCAACTCACAGTGAAAAAGAATATGAAAATGAATATACGTTTATTCACATATAATTGAAGAATTCTGCTGTATACCAGAAATTGACACAACATTGTAAACTGACTATATAACTCAATTTAATAAAATAAAATAAAAATAAAAAAATAAAAATAAAAGAAGTTCAAGAAAGCAGCACATAGAGGGGAAATAAATATGAAATAATGTAGTCATAAAAAATGATCAGCATGTTCTCCTATTAAAGAAAATATGATAAGCAAATACGCCTCTTATTTTTACTATATGTTAAAACTAGAATAAGAACAAATTATTGTAATCTTCTGAACCTAAAGTAAAAAGGTATGATCTACTTTTAAAACACAGAAATGTGTCGCTTCTTTTCACAGCTCAAATATTTTATTTCTAGTGAGTCAGTTATTTAATAAGTACATAGGAAAGCTATTATAAATAAAATAATTTGTATTTTTAAGAGATGATTCTTTTTAGATCCTATTCACGAGGATCTTGGTCTGCAGAAGAGGAATTGATTATAATTAATGTCTTTATTCAAACTGATATGTGTTTAGTGGCCACAAACAGTGAAAGAAAAATTTATCCTAATGGTTCTTTCAATTGATAAACATCAATGTATATTTGATTTATTCTAATGTTTCTATGAGTTGATCAACATCAATAAATTTTTTCAAAATATGTACCTCCTTAAGCTGTTCTTTTCGAAGTTTATATTCTCTTTTCTGGGACTCCAAAAAGCTGTTCAGTTCTTTCTTCTGTTGGGCCTGAATATGTTGCTGAAATTTTTTCTCCTCATTGGCCATCACTTTAGCCTACAGGAAATTTAAAAAGTGGATCAAATTAGTTCAGTAGACAGATTCAAAGCAGCACCTTAATATACACCACTAAGGATATTTTCCCCTCTGAGAACATAAAATCAACATAAGCATTACCAAAAGAAGAATACCCAGCAAATTATTAGTAAGTATCACTCAGCATCCTTATTATTTGAATTTCAGAGAACCAGTAAATGGAACTCATCTTTAAAATGCTGGTCTTTTACAGAGTCAAATGTTTTCAGTTTTTTTCCCACTTAACAACATGTCCTCCCCCAATAAAATAAAATAAGAACAAATTTATCCACAAATGTAATTAAATCATGACCTTATATCTCTATTGACTCATATATTAAATAATGTAATACATTCATCCTCAAATTAAACCATGACCTTTAATTTATGTATTAAATAATATGAAAATGTTAAACAGTATCATATTATTTTATTTGATTATATATGCAATACATATTCATTGTAGATCATTTAGGAAATATAGACAAACACAAAGGAAATATTTACATGATTTTAGCACCCAGAGATAACCAATATAAACATTTTGGTGCATATCCTTCCTCATTTTTTTCCATGCATACATACATTTTAAATAAATCTGTAATCATATTGTACATCCTGTTTCTTAAATTGCTCTTCTAAATATGTTAGTATCTACATCTTTCCAAATTATTAAAAATACTTCGCAGAACCCCATAAGATTCTAAATATCTATACATTCTTTCACCAAATTGTTTCAAAATCAAATATTTATCTACTCCATAAATTATTTTGCCAAATTGTCCACTATTATGAGAAAACAGTTCTTTTCGGGAGGGGAAGAGTAAACAAGGTAGCTATGATAAATAATGCCTCAACTTGGACTAGTCAGACATATTTCTAGAAATTATGTAAATTTACTGAGAACCTTATATTTTACTTAACAAAGTGGACTATCAAAATTTAACTCATGGACATGAAAAACATAAGAAGAAAAGGTTTCACATAACAAGAATCCTAAAAAAAAAAGTACCTTTATCATACAGTAGAATACTTATTTGTTAATAAATAAATGGGCTAAATACTAATCTGGGGGGAAGGTACAGCTCAAGTGGTAGAGCGCATGCTTAGCATGCATGAGGTTCTGGGTTCTAATCCCCAGTACCTCCTCTAAAAATAAGTCTAATTATCTTCCCCACAGAAAAATTTAAAAAATAAAACATTAAAAAAAAAACTAATCCGAATCTCTCTTAATTTATAATCGTTAACATTTTCTGTATATATTACAGTAATCTTCAGTTATTCTCTGATATTAAAATGCTGCTATAAATTTAAGAAAGGTTTCCAAAAAATACACAGCAAAGAGAATCATGAGTGATTTTTTGAGATGTAAATCACCTACTGATAGGTGATTTATCAAACTCCTCAGATAACCAGGGCACCTAGAGTCTAGAATGATTGCATGACTTACCCACTGTGACACTATAAAACTATCAAGTGTCAGAAAATAATCTCATGTCTATTGATTCCCAGACTCAGTACTTGGTATTATACATGTTGTGTAAATGCTTCTCCCTTTCCCCAGCTGATCTGCTTAGTTCTGGGGAACAGATATCCTAACATCAAAATGCCATCTTGGTTAATTCTGAGATGGTTACAAACTAGAATAAATAAATTAATAATACTCAGTCAGCTACCTCTTTTTCCATTGCAGCCTGATGTTTCTTGACAAGTTTCTCCATTTCTGCAGCAAAATTGTTACGCTGTGTTTCAAGATCTTTGTCTAATCTGAGGCGATGTTCGTCCATCTCAGCCTTTAGTTTATTTTCCAGAGTCATCAGCTGCTTTTGATGTTGCCGCCTCATTCTCTTATAGCCAGACATCTGTTCTCTAAGCTCAGAGTCCTGCTCATGTTCTTGCATTTGTCTCGTAACCTAGGCACACAAACAATGGAGAGAAAAGAATAAAATAAAGCAAAACATTTTTATTTCAAAAGCATTTTAGACCATTCTACTATTAACGAAGTAGGAATCAATGTAAGATGTTCCAGTGAGCAGTTTCCAATTAAATTTCCAGCAGGTTTTTTTTTTTTTTTTTTAAAGAAACAGGCAAGCTGGTTCTAAAATTTATACGGGAACGTAAAGGACCTAGAATAGCTAAAACAATCTCAAGGGGAAAAAAAAGTTGGAAAAAGCACATTTCAAAACAGTGTGGTATTTGCAGAAGGATAAGCTGAATAGATCAAAGGAACAGAATAAAATCTAGAAATAGACCCACACATACCTAGTCAATTGATTTTCCACCAAAAAGTCAAGTTAACTCAAAGAGGAAAGAAATGTGTTAGCATCAAATTCTGTTTAAACAACTGGTTCTCTGTATATAAAGGCAAAAACAAAACCCTTCACCCCTGTCACCCTATATACAAAAATTAGTTTTAAAAGAATCTTTTGATATCAACATAAACCCCAGAATTATAAAGCAGAAAAAAATACAGAATGTCTTCATGACTCTAGGGTAGGCAAAAATTTCTTGGGGAGGACACAAAAATCACTGACTATTTTATATATTTTATATATATATGATTTTTTAATTGAGGTGAAATTCATATAATATAGAACTAATCATTTCAAAGTTAACAACTCAGTAGTATTTAGCATAAACACAATGTTAGACAACCATCTATGTAGTTACAAAACATTTCCATCACTTCAGGAGAAAACCCTGTACCTGTTAAGCAGTTGCTCCCCATTCTCCCATTCTGGAAACACCAATCTGTTTTTTGTCTCCATGGATTTACTTACTCTGGATATTCCATATGAATAGTCATATAATATATCACCTTTTGTCTCTGGCTTCTTTTATTTAGCATGTTTCTAAAGTGTTATACAGCATGTATTAGTACTTAATTCCTTTTTACAGCTAAATAATATTCCATTGTTTGCATATACCAAATTTGTTTATCCATTCATCCACTGGTGAACATCTGTGTTGTTTCCACCTTGTAAATAGTGATGCTGTGAACATGTGTGTACATGTACTTGTTTGAGTACCTGTTTTCAATTTTTTTGGATATATACCTAGGGGCAGAATTGCTGGGTCATGTGGAGATTCTATGTTTAACTTTTTGAGGCATCATTAACAGTTTTTCACAGCAGCTGAACCATTTTTACATTCCTATAAGTAATATACAGAAGTTTTAATTCCTCTGCACTCTCCAACACTTGCTTGTGTGTGTGTGTGTGTGTGTGTGTGTGTGTGTGTGTGTGTGTACATAGCCATCCTAGTGGGTGTGAGGTGGCACCTCACTGTGGTTTTGATTTGCATTTCCCTAATAACTAGTGATGCTGAGCACTTTTCATGTGTTTGTTAGCCACTTGCATATCTTCTTTGCAGAAATGTCTATTCAAGTCCTTTACCTGTGTTTAATTTGAGTTAAATAGGAATTTAAAACTAAAAATTTTTAACCTCTTATCAAGACAACAATAAGAAAAAGACCAGGTAAATCATAGATGAAGAAAAAAATATTTGCAAGATATATGTAAGATATAATACTTGTATCCAGACTGTATAAAGCACTCCTACAAATCAATATTAAAAATATGAATATCTGAACAAGAAACAAGGCAAAAGATTTTAAGAGACACTTCAGTAAAAAAGTGACAATAATCACATGAAAAGGTCCTTATTATGGTGACATCTTTAGTCACGGTGAAATCCCCCCCACAAAAACCCCAAACAGAAAACCCCACCCACTATGACATTCCACTTGACATCCACTAGCTAGAATGGCTAACATAAAACAGGCTGACAACACCAAATGTTGGAGAGGATATGGTCCAAATGGAACTCCTATACACTGCAGATGGGCATGTGAAATGGTACGGCAATTTTGGAAAAAAGTTTGACAGCTTCCTAGTAAGTTAAACAGATACATACCCCAGGACCCTGCAATTCTACTTTTAAGTATTTATTAACCCAAAAGAAATTAAAACAGAGGGGAGGGTATAGCTTAGTGGTAGAGGGCATGTCTAGCATGCATGAGATCCTAGGTTCAATCCTTAGAATCTCCATTTAATAAACAAACAAATAAACAAACCTAACACCCCCCCCAGCCCACCTCCCAAACACACAAAAGAAATTAAAACATAATGTTCATATAAAGACTTGTATAAGAACGTTTATACCAACCTTACGTGTAATAGCCCCAAATGGGAATCAAACCAAGTGTTCATCAATAGAAGAATGGATTAAAAAATCGTGGTATATTCACACAATGGAAAACTATTTACAGTAATAAAAAAGAATGAACTTTGATGAACACTATAGAGATGGATCTCAAAAATATTAAGCTAATCAAAATAAGCCAGACACAAAAGAGTACATTTTGTGCGATTCCATTTATATGAAACCCCAAAACATTATCAACAGTGAAGAAACAAAGTGGTGGTCATGAAAGTATAGAACTGACTGAAGAGGGGTATAAGGGAACTTTCTGGGATGATAAGACACTTTAATCTTGCTTTTTTAAGATAATGATTAACATAGTGTTGTGTATCACTGTAAAAATACTTCAAATTGAATACCTAAGATTTATGCATTTTTATCATATGAAAGAAACCCAAGGCAGAATTTAGATTGAGTTACAGTATATGATAATTATATTATAGCTATGCTTATCTTTGAACACAAATCTACCTACTCTGTTTTATTTGAACTAAATTGAATTACTATGTTTAAAGATACGAATCTTAAGTTTCAAAACCTATTACCTTGAGTATCCTTAATTAATATGAGGGGGCCAAATGAGACAGAAGACTTGCCTGGGAAACATTTAACACATGCCAAATCTCAGAGATGTTTTTCCATGAGTTGGCCCCTATCCAGGTATTTATTAAAATAGTCATGAAAAAATTAAGCAATCTTTGCCACTTGCTCTGTTCACAGAGTTATTACATGTTGCAGAATAGTAGGAATGACTTGACTTACAGTGGGGGGGTTGTGTTTTAGGGCCACATGCTATTCAGATTCATGGGCCACAGCATGGGATTTATAAAATCTGCTTATGTAGTTGATAACTCATATAATCCCCATATACCTTTTTCTTTCTTTCATATTTTCTAACAGCCTACTTATCTTTTGATATCTTAATGTAATTTCTTTTTATCCCTAGTATCCTTTATTATGTTTAGATCCTATATATCAGACTGATCAGGGTTATAAGTACTCCACTATAACAACATCCTTATAGTGGGCAAAGAATCCATTTTTATTATTTGGGAAATCAGAAGAACTACATTTTGAGTGTATCAAACAGGATTACTTCCTATTTCCCAAACATTCCCCCTCATTTTGGTTATCCTGTCAATTCTTAGGAAGAAATAATATTTTTCCTTTCCTCCTGTGCTTAAAACCAACTAATTATCAAAGGCTCAAACAATTTGTTTCATAAATACTTCCTTTATGCCGTGAATCAAAAATAATCTGAATTCCTATTTAGCACCTTTTGCCCTCTTTTAGCATTTAATGTACTCTAACATACTATTTGAGTATACATCTTGAAGACATTATTAGTTTAACATCTCCCAGAGTGCTTTGTATAATAACTTTCTCATAGGAGGCAGTTAAAATGTTAATGTTTTGCAAAATAAACCCCAAATACAAAAAAAAAAGATAAAATTGTATTTGAGTATAGATGTCAAGGTCCAACATGAAAATTTCTAATTCAGGGTAGTACATACCAGTGATGCAGTCCGTATAGTAGCAAAGTGTTCTCGATTACGGTAGTGTGATTTATGACGAGATACTTGGGGTGGAGATTGTGGATCCGATGCCCTTGTTCTAGGGTCTCCCTCTTCTCTGTAATTTTCTTCCTCCTAGGCAAAGAAAGAGACAATATTGAGATGAACAAACACAGTTCACTTGAACTTTTAAAGACAACTTGATCAATAAATCTCAAAAATATAACTTTAAAAAGCAAAAAAAGAAATTGGGAATGCAGACATTTTATTTTCAATGTAATTTGAATCAGGAGACATTATTGTCTCAATGTATAAAATAGCACATCGATTCAGGATATGGAAACATATAAGGCTAGATTTATATACTACTCATTAAATGCAAAATTGAAAAGCTTTAATATAACTTAAAAATGATGATAAAACATGCAGTCAGTATTTTAAACAGCAATAATAAAATTAATTACTCTAAGGCTCTTGGGTTTTGGAAGTAATAACATAGCTTTAAAAACTTTTGTTAATACTTCTACCATTTGCCCAAGATAGGTAAACAAAAGACAGTTATAAATATTTTAAGAACTGATGTCTTGCCTTATATATACTTTAGTTCATTAACTGAAGAGGAAGTCAATTAGCAACCAACTAATTGTGGGAATAATCATTTTAATGGCTGATCCTGTTGCCTAAGAATATAAAAATTAAACATGATTTTTTTCCCTGAATAACACTACTACTTAACTAAATCATTCCTTAAAGCTATGTGTGTTATGTTAAAATATATGTAATATAAAATTTGCCATTTTAACCATTTGTGTATAATTCAGTGGTGTTAATTATATTCTTAATGCTGTGTAATCTATTTCCATCCATTTCCAAAATTTTTTTTATTACCCCAAATGGAAATTCTGTATCCATTAACAAAAACTCTCCATTTCATCCTCCACTCAGCCCCTGGTAACCTCTAATCTACATTCTGTCTCTATGAATTTGCTTATCCTAGATATTTCATATGAGTGGAATCATACAATATTTGTCTTCTCACATCTGGCTTGTATCACTGAGCATGTTTTCAAGGTTCACTCATGTTGCAGCATGTATCAAAATTTCATTCCTCTTTATAGCTGAATAATACCCACTATATGTATATTACACAGTTTATTTATCCATTCATCTGTTGAGGAACATGTGGATTGGTTCCACCTTTTAGCTACTGTGCCTAACAACTTTTTAAGTAACACTACATGCTGCAAAGTTAAAAGGGAAGCAGTCTTATTAATTGCTAAAAGGAGTTGTCTGATCTTCAAATATTTTCAGGAAAATTTAAAATTTTGTACTCGAAAGTACAATGTACAAACACCCTTACTTCCTAAACCCAGAATTCATATTTTTCCATAATGACACTAAGTTTTAAAGACGTATACATTACGGATAATGCAAATCACTTTTGATCACCAGCCGTCCTAATCCACTCTCCCACTCTTCAAAGGCAACCATTATATTATAATGAGTGTCATGAGTATACTTACTATTTTTAAATACTTTATCTTCTAAGTAACTCCACATAATAAATATATATATAGTATTTCTGTATTTCTTTCTTCTAAGATTTAAAAAATATTCTTTTTGTATTCTCAAAACATTTGTCTCCCAAATGCAGTGGGAATTAAAAGGCTACTGCCATTTTAAAATAAAACCTATGGCCACTCTCCCTTCTGAGTGAGAGGGCCTGCACTCTGTCTATGGAGTGTGTACCTACTTTTACGTTGAGCTAAGCACCCAACCCTACATCTTGTGGCCTTTCACTTGCCTTCTGAGACAGCCTGCACTCTGTCTATGGAGTACATATTTCTCTGAATAAAACTACTTTTACTCAAAGAAAAAAAAAAAGTTATCTAGAACTGGTCCAAATTGCTGAAATAGCAAAGGAAAAAAAAATCTCCTCGTAAACTAGTCAGATGAAAAAAATATTTACCAAAGCTGAATTTTTTATCACTGAAATCCAAATACTCACAGGTTTTAAATGAATGACAGAACTATTAGACATCACTGTGTGGTCTCCCTCCATCATGTCTAGCTCACTCTTGTCATCCGAGGCATCTGGAAGACTGTTAACACTACTGCTTTGGCTACTGGCACTGATGGACATACTGGGAATAGACTGATTACTTCCAACACTATTCACTGTTCCTGTCCGTCCAACACCATGATCTTGTTCCTAAGGAAAAAGAGCATAGATTCAAGTATCTGTATCTCTTTCAATTTCTTAAATATAAGCATCTAGCACACTGCTTGGCACATAGTCTTTAGAAAGTTAGAGGTCTATCATGAGAAATTCTCTTTATATGTCAAGACCACTCAGTTGACCAACTGTTAGTTTACAGAAAAACAAATAAAAAAGATCAACAAGTAGTTAACAAAAACCCAACCAAGTGTGTGAAAAAGTCAGTTCATCAGTTTTGGGTTATTTCCATAGATTAGTATATAATTTTCTCTAAATTGTTTGACATTTTTTGAAATTCATTTTTACCACACATCTCATGGGATATACAGAAATTCCTCTCATTTCTCAATGATTCCCATGGTTAAAACAAGCTCCAACCTTTTTAAAAAAAAAAAATCCTATAAGCAACCTCTTTGAGTTGTTTCTTCTGTTGAAGACTTTTGTAAGTGTATTTTTCTTTCTTCCTTAAAATATAGTCTCTAGCCTATCCTTCTACCACCAAATAACTTAATATTAATTCCTATTTTTCTGTATATAAAAAATTATGCATTATATATATATTTAATCACAATCACAAGAATGTTTTTCTGAAGTAACCAGGCAAGCCATGGTACCTGGGTACCAACATTACAGCAGTCTTACCATACCAAAACTCTATGAGATATGCAGAATTTAATAATACAGACATACGGTATACATATATATAGAAACTTTTCTTATATTCCTAGCCTAATAGAGATGCTGTTGAAGATGAGAATTTTATTAATTTCACAATTTTACTTTATTCACAACTTCATTTCATACATCTAAAACAGCCCCAAATTCTGAATGACTGTCTTAAGAACTAAAAAAAAAACAAAAGACAAAAAAAACCAAAACTGTAGATTAAGAGAATCTTACATCTCATTAATTATGTTCATTAACTATGTTCATGTCATTAATTATGTAGTGCTATTAAAAAGAAAAGTAACTACTGCTCCTAGTTTCAGAATGCAAAGTGATCTCTCTCACTGGAAAACAGTAAAGAACAAAAAGCCAGGAACAAAGAAGAAAACTGAAAATATTTAAAGTAAAAATTACAGTTTTAGAGGTATATTTCCATGTGAGAAAGTTCTGTAACATTTCTATTGCAAGTTTGTATTTCTATTCTCCCTAAAGGGCAACATGGAAAGAATTTGGCCCTGAGAGTGAGAGATACTAGAATTTGAACCCATATGCTTCTACCAACAATGAGTCAGTTAACCACTGAGCCTTGCTTTACTCATTTGTAAAATGAGTATTTCATAACTATGTAGATGGAATGAAACTATGCAGAACTGAAAAGAATCAAATATCCCTGGTGCCAGAGTAGAATGCTTTGTAACTTTCTAATGACTTGTGAGTGAGCACTGTCAACTCTCAGAGTATGTAATTTCAAGTATTTTCAAAAGCATGTCCCATGGAACTGGACAATCAGGAGAAAAAGAAAAGTTCAGTGCCCAAGAAATTTAAGAAGGAATAGATTAAACAAAGTTGAACAAGTTAACAAGATTTTGCAGAGCTTTACTATATGCCAATGTGCACTGCAAAGGGGTTGGGTTTAAAAAAATGCAAAACCATTTTCCCACCTGGGATCTTACAGGACCAGTGTTAAGAAAACACAATCTGGTAATCACTGATGTAAAAGATTTGTGATGTAAAAGACAAGTTGCATAGTAAGAAGCCAATGAAGAGAGCTCAATATTTGAGTCATTTCTAAATTATTACCTCTTCTTCTTCCTGTGCTTCTACTGCTGGTCCATTATGTGCCTCCTGGAAAAGGAGTTTCTTCATCTTTCGATACTGCAGATTGTCCAGCTCTCTTACTGCATCCTTTGTCCTCTGAATAAGATCTATTAACACTGTTTCAGGGCGCTCCCGAAGAACAAACATGTGCTGGATAAGAGAAGGTAAAAATCAGGTTGAAATCTATGTATTTTTTCAGTTAGTACAAATGTACCCCCTTCTTAGATCCAAGAGTTACTATCCTAAAAAATCATGATAGACAAAGCATATCATCTATAGCTACCTCATTCTATTACACTTCTGACTTCTTACACTTACAAAATTGTCATTTACGTATAATCACTCTGTGCCTATATATAACTACCCTGGAACATTTTATAAAAATTTTGGACTTCTAAAAACACAGAGTTGAAAAAATAAAAGGGTTTAATTAAACACTAAGACATTAAATTTTAAAATTGTAGAATAGATAAACAAGATTACACTGTATAGCACAGGGAAATATACACAAAATGTTATAACTCACAGAGAAAAAAATGTGACAATGAGTGTGTATATGTCCATGAATGACTGAAAAATTGTGCTGAACACTGGAATTTGACACAACATTGTAAAATGATTATAAATCAATAAAAAAAGTTAAAATAAATAAATAACTTTCCAAAAAAAAAATTAAATCCAACTAGAGCCCTAAACAAAGGCTAAATAAAGGTTTACATATTCTTAGAGCTACTGATTTCACAGAAAAGGCAAGTCAGTTCCAAGTTCTATTAGGTTTCAACAGAAATGCATTCACTGATGATGAATTATGTAATGTAAACCTGGATATTATGGGTTCCTTTATATGCTGCATAAACAATATTCTTCATAAAACACTAGCAGTTGATTAAAAGCCATTATATTATTAGTGACTTTAACCACTAAAGTTTAATAAAGTTTAACATTATCATATTATAGAAAAGTAGAAAGAACAATTCCACTATTAGAATTATCACTTAATTTTGATACGTTTCTTCTCAGAAATTTTCTATGTATAGATTTTGTTTTGTAGATACAGTCAGCATACAGACTGCAAAAAGACACCTTCTGCCCTTGAATTCATGAGATGCCTCTATAATACTTTTACCTTCTTTGTTAGCCAAAATTATTTCTTCTCTATGTAAAAAGTTCTAACTACATGATATATGATTCTAATTTCACTGTCATAAGTATTGTTATTTCAAACCCATAAACATAAGCCTACAGATTATTTCATTAAATGCTTATGCCAAATTATTTAACCATTACCTTAATTCTGGACAGTTATTTCCAATTTTTAATTCTGAGATAAGCAGTTTCATATGTTTAAAAAAAAAACCTTTTTTCTATTAATCTTTTTCTTTACTAGGGGCTGTGATAGAAATGCCATTATGCCAAAAGGAAAGAAGCACTTCATAGATATTTCCTATCATTTCCAATAAGGTTGTGCCAATACACACTATCAACCAGGTAAATGAATACTATAAACAGACTTAGGACCTAATCAACAAATACCTGGGCCTGGTGGGCTGGTTGTAGCAAAAGAGCTTCTTTCACTTATATTAGGCAAGTTTAAGAGGCCAGTCACATTATTCCTTTTTCCTGAGCCTTAGCTTGGTATGGATGTACCAATATTTATAATATTTAGTCTTCTTACTCCCTCAAAATATATCTCATATTTCTAAGTTTGATAGTTTTCTACATATAGATCTTGCTTATTTTTCACTAACATAATTCATAGCTATACTAAACTTTTTTGTTGCTATTATGAGTATCTATTTATTCAAGCTTTCATTTCTCAGAGTATGAGTAAAATGCCTAAAACTCTTCAAGCATTACTAAAACTTTATACTGCTCTTCTACATGTTTAAGTTGCAAATAATACCATCAAATGTATGTTAAGATTCTTTCAATTTCTTTGTATCTTTAATTGACATGTCAGTGAAAATGAAGTGATCACTCTGAAATTCTAAAATATTCATGTAAAAATAGTCTACTTAAATCTTATAGTGAAAAATCAACAAGATTCTTTAGGATCACAGACAGAATCAAATTCTACTTACTACCGCTTTATCTAGATGTTTTAAGAACTATATTAAGTTTAACAATACTATTATTGCTATTAATAAGACAGTCAAGTGCCAAATGAAATAATAAATTTTTGAGAAAAGGAAGCATATACCAATCATGTATTTAAATTAGGCAACCAAACCTAGCGAAAACGGAATAGAATTTACCCCATTTTACAAATATTTTCATTGCTAAGTTAAAAAATGCATTTCCAAAAAGGAAATAAAAATATGATATCCATTTTAGCAGTTTCTTTTAAAATCTTTTCTTCAACAATATTTATGTAAATATATTATAGTCATTTCTCTTTCTTTCATATTATTTTAATATAGGACAGAAAGTAGATAAAATATGGTAGACATAGAAATTAGATCCAAAGTTAAACTATGTTTTACCAACTTTGAAATAAGACATTGTGCTATGTGAATTAAAATCTGTAATTATAACTCATGAATATATTCTTGCACATATAAAAATTTAGCCATTTGGTACTATTTTGATTATTTAACTACACATTCAATTTTGAAAAAATAAATGAAAAAATTTAGGATCTAAGAAAAGTTCCAAGGGAGAACAGTATATAAAATTAGTATTTTACTAAAAACTAGAACATACTTAATACTGATTCAGAGTAATACACATTCTTTAAAATAATTTCTTAGGGGTAGAAAACAGCGTAATTGAACTGACCTTTAAAAGTTCCTCTGATGTAGGGCGATCTTGAGGGATTTTCTGGAGGCAAGAATCTACAAAGTTGCGAAAATAATCAGACCTATTGTAAAGGAAAGTATCATGTGAACATATTGCTATTTCCTTTAAAAATACATCTACAAAATAAGGCATGGGCCTACGGTGGGAGGGGGGATGGAAAAGAAATGATTTAAAAAAAAAGCAGATACAATATACTGTATATTTCACATTATCTAAAGCAACCAATGAATTCTTACCATTTTCCAAAGATAAATTTGCATAGATTATTTTAAAATCCTGCTCCCACATATTTAAATATCACAACTTATTCTACAGTGAGGCAAAATTGGAAAAGCCAATCTTATTCTTTTTTGTAGCTGAATCTAAGGTAACATTCTTATTATTTTTTTTTTCCTTTTCTCTAAGCCACCTCCTTTTCTTCTTTGCCCCTTGGATCATCTTCTGTATTAGCATGATTCAGAACATTGCTCTATTTGCTTTCGAGGGAGCATTTTTTTATACCTAAGTATCTGGTGTCCTTGAGTAAATGGATAAAATTTCCATTAAACCCAGAAAACCAAGATATTTCTAAACCACATTAGAAATCTGCAACACCTTATTATTATATAGTGTTATTAATGAGAGTTCAGTGAGTAAGGCAGTAAGTAATAATTACTTCAACAATGTTTGTCTTTAATATTCAAATAAGATTTTAAGTTCCTTGTAGGCAAGAAAGGAATTTTTTTGAACCCCCAAAGTATCAAACAATGTGAAGACAGTCTGTGTTCATTGTATTTAACACTTGTATGTACGATAATCCCAAACTCTGTGCCAAAAGATTCCTTCTATGTGTATCTACATAAGTACTAAGATCTGTGAACATGCCTTAACTATGTAATCTCAAAAAAATGGGTGTCGGGGTATAGCTCAGTGGCAGAGCACATGCTTAGCATGCATGAGGTCCTGGGTTCAATACCCAGTATTAAAAAAAAAAAAGTATTGCTAATTTATGCATTTACTTTTGAATTTTAAAATATTTATTAAATATGTTAGATATTCCTCCAGAATTTTTCAAATGCTAGGCACTCCTGAGGAATTAATTTCCCACTAAAATTTTCTAACACTGATAAAAATCTTGGCTTTCAAAACTGTCAATCTATTCTCCATAGACTTTTTACATGAATGAACTTAATCTTATTAAATCAAGGAAACACTGAGAGAAAAACATCAGAGAATTCTGAATAATAAATACCATTATAATTAGAATGATTCAAAAATTATGAATTATCTGGTAATTCTGATAAATCAAACTATTTATCTTTGTTTTATACCATATAAAATTAAACCATTCCTCAATAAAAATACAGACTGTGGCAATCTATATTTTAGTTATAAAATATTAATGTTTAAGTCATGCTATTTATTATATAATCAGGTTACATGTGTTCCTAATGTTCAAAAAAATAAATAAAACTATAAATTTTTGTAAAAAGCAAATACTTCTTGCTTCCATGTGGCATCATCTATCCTTTATTTCGGAACTGAGTTACACATATGCTAAAAGCAGACAAAATAGGATGAACATGATAGAACCTATTTTAATATCTTTTCCGGTAATACATTTTACTCTAATTGATATGAAATAATTTTTGATAACATTATGAAAAAGCATTTAATTTATACAATTCTGAGTAATGTATCTCTTAGCAATACTCACCATTCATTAGACTGTAATGTAGGGGATTCATTTTGAGCTATGTGATATAAGGCACTCATTGCATTCATATTAAATAAAGGAGGCTTCCTTTCCGCTGTAAAAGAAAGAAAACTTTCCTGTTAAAACATGTACCTATTATACAGGGACACACAAGTATTGTTAATTACCTATTATACAGGGACACACAAGTATTGTTAATTTTTTTTAAATTTTATTTTGAAATAACTTCAAACTTAGCAAAAAAATTGCAAGTAGAGTTCAAAGAACATTTTCAAGCGAGTCAATGTAAATTGATGACCTGATGCCCTACTATTTCTAAATACCATAGTGTATATTTCCTAGAACATATTCTACTAAAGAACCGTAATATATCCATTAAGTCAGGCCATTAATATTGATACATGACCATTATCTAATCCTCAAACCCCAATGAAGTTTCAAATGTCCCAATAATGTCTTTATTGGGATGTCCTTTGATCATTTGCATCCTTCAAGGAAATTGTCCATTTTATCTAAGTTGTTAAACTCACTAACATAAAATTGTTCGTATTTCCCTATAATCCTTTAATATCTAGAAAATCTATAGTGACATAGCCTCTTATTCCTGAAACTTGTAATCTGTGTCTTTTTTCTTGATCAATTTGACTAGAGGTTTATCCATTTTACTAATTTTCTCAAAGATCGTTTTTGTTTCATTGATTTTCTCTATTGTTTTCCTGCTTTAACTGATTTCTGCTTTGATATTTTTATTCTTTCTTCTGCTTATTTTGGATTGAATTTTCTCTTCTTTTTCCAGTCTCCTAAGGTGACAGCTGAAGTCATGACTTTGACAATTTTGAAGTACATAAGACTTGAATGTCCCTCTCTTTGGGTTTGTGCTAATGATTAAACTTGGGTTATGTAACTTTGGCAGGAATATCATATAAGTAAATTTTTCTCATTGTATTCTATGAGATGATGCATGACTTCAAAAGGTTCCATTACTGATAGGGTTCACTTTGATCACTTAAGGTGGTGTCTGCCAGACTTCTTCACAGTAGTTTCTCTTTTTTCTTTTGTAATTAATAAATATTGTGTGAGAAGGTAGTTTAAGTCTATATAAATATCCTGTTTTTCATAAAACTTTCATTTTACTCTCTTATTGTATGGATTTGTAGATTTCTATTTTATTTAATAAGTTATGATTTGCCACTATCATTTATTTTGACTCAAATTGGTTCAAATTGCCTCACTTGATCAGGAAGAACTTTTTTATGACAGCTCTATCTTTCTGACATGGCCCCATCATTTCTTGATCACTTCCTTGCTTTCTGGCACACTAAGATGTTCTAGGCTCATCTTGTACTTTCCCTACTCAAGGTGCTATGGCAATAGGTTTGCTCACTGTTACTACTGAAGTGTCACTGTTCTTACATCCTCTCAGTGGACAGTTACAAAATACATACATGTATATAATATATTTATATACATACATGCACATTAAACATCTGGGTTTACTGAAAACAACTGAGTTCACTATAGTATTGCAAATCCAATCCAATACCATAGTATTTATTCTAGCTTTTATTCTCTTTCCATTATTTGTAGCACCCTTTTTGACAATGAAAAACCTCACTCTCATTATCCTTAATATATTTTCTTATTTGATAAATTCCCCCTATATGCAATCAGTTGATTTTTCTGTATGATGTTAAGATTTTCATTCTTTTGCATGTGGTTGTTCAGTTTTCCCAACACCATTTATTGAGAAGACTATACTTTTCACATAATATATTCTTGCTCCTTTGTTGTAAATTAATTGACCATATATTTATATGTGGTTTTATTTCTGGGCTCTCTATTCTGTTCCAGTGATCTTCTGATTTATGGTAATAATATACTGTTTTGATTACTACAGGTTTTCCAATATAGTTTGAAAACAGGAAGCATGATACCTCTAGCTTTGTTCTTTTTTCTCAAGACTGCTTTGGCTGTTCAAGGTCTTTCATAGTTCTATATAAATTTTAGGATTGTTCATACTATTTCTGTGAAAAATGTCATTGGATTTTGATGGGGATGGCACTGAATCTGTAGATTGCTTTGGGTAGTGTGGACATTTTAACAATATTCATTCTTCCAATACATGAGCACAAAATATCTTCCCATTTATTTGTATCCTTTTCAATTTCTTTTATCACAGTCTTAGAGTTTTCAGTGTATAGGTCTTTTACCTTCTTGGTTAAATTTATTCCCAGGTATTTTACTCTTTTTGATGTGATTGTAAATGAGAATGTTTTATTTTTTTTTCTTATAGTTTGTTATTATTGTACAGAAATACAACTAATTTTTGTATACTGATTTTGTATCATGTAACTTTACTGAATTTGTTTATTTGTTCTAACAGTTCGTTGTGAAGTCTTTAGGGATTTCTGTGTATAATACCATGACATCGACAAGTAGTGACAGTTTTATTCCTTCCTTTTTGATTTGGATGCCTTTTATTTCCTTTTCTCGACTAATTGGACTTCTAATACTATGCTGAATAAAAGTAGCAAGAGTGGCCATCCTTGTCTTATTCCTGACTTCAGAAGAATAGCTTTTAGCTTTTAATTGTTGAGTATGATGTTAGCTTTGGGCTTGTCATATATGTTGAGGTATGTTCCCTCTGTACGCACTTTGTTGAGAGTTTTTATCATAAATGGATGTTGAATTTTGTCAAAAGCTTTTTCTGTATCTGTTGAGATGATCACATGATTTTTATCCTTCATTTTCTTAATGTGGATGATCACTCCAATTATGGATTTCCACCATCTTTGCATCTTTGGAAAAAATCCCACTTGATCATAATGTATGGTCCTTTTAATGTGTTATTGAATTTAGTTTGTTGGTATTTTGTTGAGGATTTTGCAATATATGTTCATCACATATATTGGACTATAATTTTCTTTCCTTGTCATGTCCTTATCTGATTTTGATATCAGTGTTAATGCTGGCCTTGTAAAATGGGAAGTGTTTCCGCTTCTGTTTTTTGGAAAGGTTTGAGAAGAATTGGTATTAATTGTTCTTTAAATGTTTGGTAGAATTCACTAGTGAAGCCATTGGGTCCTGAACTTCTGTCTGTTGGGAGGTTTTTGATTACTGATTTAATCTTCTTACTAATAATCAATCTGTTTAGATTTTCTATTTCTTCATGATTCAGTCTTGGTATGGTCTGTTTCTAGGAATTCATCCATTTCTGTTAGGTTGTCCAATTTGTTGATGTATAATTGTTCATAGTAGTCTCTTATAATTCTTTGGGTATTTCTGTGGTATCAGATATAATACCTTCTTTTTCATTTCTTAGAGTCCTCTTTTTGCATGGAAAGACTAGCTAAAAGTTTGTCTATTTTGTTCATCTTAAAAAAAAGCTCTTAGTTTCATTGCTCTTTTCTATTGTCTTTTTAATCTCTAATTCACTTATTTCTGCTC
Source organism: Vicugna pacos (assembly GCF_048564905.1). Lineage (NCBI taxonomy): Eukaryota > Metazoa > Chordata > Mammalia > Artiodactyla > Camelidae > Vicugna > Vicugna pacos. The sequence continues at coordinate 45,042,671 of NC_133002.1, forward strand.
TGATCTTTGTTATTTCCTTCCTTCTACTAACTTGAGGCTTAGTTTGTTTTTCTTTTACTAATTCCTCAAGGTGTAAAGTTAGGTTGCTTATTTGAGATTGTTTTCATTTTTAAATGTAGGCATTTATCACTATGATTTTCCCTCTTAGGACTGCTTTTGCTGCATCCCATACGTTTTAGTATGTTGTATTTCTATTTTCATTTGTCTTGAGATTTTTTTTTAGTATTTTAAAAATTTCTTCTTTGACCAATTCATTATTCAGTAGCACACCATTTAATCTCCATATATTTGTGAATATTCCAGTTTTCTTTTTATAATTGATTTTAAATTGTATATGATTGTGGTCAGAAAAGAAGCCTGAAATGATTTTAATCTTAAATTAAGACTTGTTTTGTGGCCTAATGTAAGATCTATCCTAGAGAATACTCTATATGCACTTAAGAAAGATGTACATTCTGTGCTTTGGGACGAAATGCTCTGTGTGTGTCTGTTAAGTACACTTGGTCTAATGTGTCATTTCAGGACAATGCTGTGTATGGACTTTTCTGTCTGGATGAATGTGGGGTACTGAAATCCTCTACTATTATTGTATTGCTGTCAATTTCTTCCTCTAGGTCTGTTAATATTGTTTTATATATTTAAGTTTTCCTATGTTGGGTACATAAATATTTACTAATGTTATGTCCTCTTGTTGGACTGACCTATTTATTATTATGTACCACCCTTCTTTGTCTATTACAGTCTCTGTTTTAAAGTCTATTTTGTATGATAATATATAGCTACCCCAGCTTTCTTTTGGTTTCCATTTACATGAAACATCTTTTTGCACTCCTCACTTACAGTCTCTGTGTGTCCTTACATCTAAAATCAGTCTCTTGTAGGCATCAAATAGATGGGTTTTGTTTTTATATCCATTCAGCTATTCCATGTCTTTTGATTGGAGAATTCAGTCCACTTACAATTAAAGTAATTATTGATAAGTATATGCATTTACTGCCATTTTGTTAATTGCTTCCTGGCTGTTTTGTAATTCTTTTGTTCCTTTCTCTTTCTCTCTTCCTTTGTGATTTGATGACTATCTTCAGTGTTATGTTTGGATTCCTTGCTCTATCTCTTTTGTGTATCTACTACAGGTTTTTGCTTTGTGGTTAACATGAGGCATATAAAAGACATACTTGTAACAGCCTATGCAATGCATAATTGAAAAATCATGCTTCTAGACCTGTACTAAGAGGGTACCCACTAGTCACATGTGACTATTTAAATGTAAACTTATTTAAATGAAATAAATTTTAAATTCAGTTCCTCAGCTGAAATGGCCACATTTCAGTACCAAAAAGATAGAAGATACAGAACATTTCTATCACTTCAGACAGTTTTATTCACCAGGGCTCCTCTAGACCTTTCCTTGGAACCTGAATCAGCCTTAAAATATAGTTCCTGACTTAGAACTTGGTAATTCAAAACATCTGTAAGTAAAAATTTTAAAAGTGACTTTGAAAGACTATTTATAAAAGTTGAAGATTCCAAATATATGCCTAAAAGTCTAGGAATTTCTTTGAACATCTCACTCATTTGAAATTATCCAAACTCAGTCACATCTTCTAAAGCTGATTTATGATAAAAACTCTCACTGTGAAGTAATTCTGTTTTATGAACTATAATTAAAAGAAGTTAGAAGGTCTTGAAATGTAAGCCATTTCACAGAAACTGCAGGATTTTGACAGATATCTTTCTGAGCAGCAATTAGCCAATGAACACTTTCTAATCAAATAAATATTAAAATATATCAGTGATATCTAACAGAACCATTAACACAACTTCACTATCACGAAGAGGCATCATTCATGCATCCACCAGTGTAAGAATGTAAAAATATACCATGAGCAGAATTTATTAACTAGCTTTTTAATATTTATACTCAAGTTTCTTAAGAAATTAACTAGGGTCTACCAATAGGAAGAAGAATCAAGAGAAAGAACAGAATTTAAGGCACTTAAAGACATTTTCAAATGGAAGAAACATTTCACAAATCTCAACTGAGATCAAGAAATCAGAGGAAAATGGCATTATGGTAATCTCTAAATCTTTGTTTGCTGCTGTTGTCCATGTTGTCCAACTTTAAAATAAATACAATGGTACAGAGCTTGAAGGGAACAGTTTATGTACAATTTCCAGCAAAAGTAATCACATTTAAAGATAACATTATTTTGGAAAAATATTAGACTGCAAGGTAGACACAGTCTGGTTATAATGGAAATTTTTTTTTATAATGGAAATTTTAATATTCATTTACTGTGTAATAATAAGCAAGCCTTTACTTTTATTTTACCTCAATTTCCCTATCTACTTGTTTTAGGAAACTACTGACAAACCCAAGTTCACAACAATTTGTTAAAATTACACACAGATTTTACATTTAATGTGTTACTTTCAATCCTTGGTCATTTCTAGAATGGGTCAATTAAATATCCTTGGTTTAAAATAAAGTTTAATGGAATGTTCTTGTAAGAAGGAAAAAGGAAAAGATACTGAGCTGGTTGGGGAAAGCTTGGGAGACCAAAAGCAAGAAGATAGCCATCATCTTCAATTACAGTGACAGTTCAATTATTGACCTAGCTCACCTACATTGGGAATGTTACCAAAATTATGATGGTCCACTGCTTAAGCACAGTTTCATTTATGGGCAACAGAAAAAAATGTGTGCATAAAATCAAACTGCTACAATATATATGAAGCCTGATATTTAATTCTCATATCTAACTCAAAAGTAGTTAGCATCCTAGGTAAAGGCAAGTAATTCATGAATGCTTTTCAGACCTTCTATAGATGGCAAATCTAGTAATCATACACATATCCTAGGTGTTCAACAAATATTCATTAATATTAGACAGATACCTCAAACTTAATACCACTGTGGAAATTATTTTATACCTAATTTAACAGAGCAAATATAATATACATATATATATATATAATTTACCATATAACCAAAGTAAAAACTTTGATAGATTTATTGCTCCCCTTAGTAACTAATGCAGAAAATAAAAAGCTGTAATTTGGTCCAGAAATTGAGGTAAAACACTGTTCAAAACTTACTACATAGTAATAAAGAACATTCTTACCTAGTTCAATGCATGTAATTCCAAGAGACCATACATCTACTTTGCCATCATACTGTCCTTCGTCCATGGCTAAAATTACTTCTGGGGCCATCCTAAAAAAATGTCATTTAAATTAAAGTGAAAAAAAAAAGGTATGCTATTCTTTAAAAATGTTATGACCTTCTACATGGAAAATAGCTGGGAAAATTCTAGACAATACATCCGCACATAAGAATTTTTATAATGTGAAATAAATGCATTACAGGTTGTAAGATAAATATTTACCATTGCATATACAGTGTGACACTCATAATCTATCATGATCATCTAACAGCATCCTAAAGGAAGGATGCCCTAGAGCAAGGTTGTATTCTGCACCTGTTCAAGTTTACAGATTCTAATATTGTACATCCTTCAGGCTGATGATTCTCAAACATACTAGTCTCAGGATCCCATTACAAAAATCTAATTTTTGCTTAAAAGATGGAATTTTACCATTGACACTGAATACCATTCGTTGTTTTCCTTGAAATGACAAACTCACTCCTTTGTTTCAGAAAATATGTTCCACAATATCCAAAGCTGAATAACCACAGTCTGTCAGTCTTTTTTTCAAAAAAGAATAGTGTTCCATGATAAAAATGACTGGGGCAGCTCACAGCTAAAACAATCACACAATTATCAACTTTATGGGTACCTTGGTTATAAAATAAAACACTAATTCATGTCTTCAACTAGAGTCTAATGTTCTTGATGGTACTTTACCTTTTACTTCATTTGTATTTGGAGTTAAACACTGTTTTAACTGTTCTACATGTCTATCTGTGTTTATATATTATATAATTACATAAAATATTTTATATTATATTATTTTATAATTATATAATTATAATTATGTTATAAATAATATACAATAAATATAATCAATCAATTAATAATATAATTAATTTGTAAAATACATTATAATTATATAATTATTACATAATATAATATTACCAACAGCAGCAGTGTGTGTGTGCGCGCGCGAGTGCCCATGTTTGTGTAAAGACATAAAAATATGAACTTATTAGTTCCTGTGTTCCAAGTATACCATATACAAATTAACAAATGCATAAACTTTCAATTCTCAATAGCACAGTGTTTCCAATGTGTTCTTTATGGTGTTGAAGTAAGTTTGGGAAATCACCAAATTAAGCAAAATTAAACAATTTGTTTTTTACTGCAAAATTTTTGAGGGCCTTTTTAATATCTAATACTCATCACTAATGTCTCAAGATCAGACACACTAAAAAATATTATTCACTCACAGAACCCTTTTTCATAGAGGGGAAAGAACTGTCTAAACTAGGGTTTCACGTAAGAAATTCTTGGTCATCTAGAGCAGTGGTCTTTAAATTTTTTTAATTAATTTATCTTCAATGAATTTACAAAAATTATGTATTCCCTGTACACTTTTGAGCTGATGTGTAAATTTAATAAATTCAATAGTCAAAAAGGACATAATGCATAGTGTGTGTGTATATAGATACACATACACACACTGTATACTATATATGTACTTTAAAGAAATTTAAAACTTGGAGTTGCAGAATTAGTTCACTCAATTTATTAAAAACACTGCCATATAATCTAATTAGCAAATCCAGTCTTCATGGTCACACCAACTGTCAAATTAGAGTCACTTTCTGTCAGAGTAGTCGGAATTCATTTTTCAATGCAAATAACATGCTAATGTGTCCCCATGACAACCATCTCAGTTATGAATTGTACACTAGAAAAAAAAAGAGGAGGGAAGATAATTGGATAAAGAAAAAGCAAGGCATAAAAGGAATGGAAGAGACATAATGGGAAAAGTGAAGTCCTTGGATTTGCCAAGAGTTTGCATTCTGACTCTTCAGTATTTCTGATGCTATATATTCTTAAATTGTCCTTCCAGCAGTGCTTTCAGTCTTTTATATCCCAGAGCAAAGCATCATTCTAATATTTAGGGTGGGTTAGAAGACTTTTTTTTATGAAGCATGAGAAGGGAGATTTGAAAGGCAGGTGGGAAAGAAGATGTAGTAGACCTAAGACACCACTCTCAGCATAGAGAGAAAGAAGACACATTTGAAAGTTGAAGATTTGGAAAATTATTGCCTTTAAACTTGTGACATTAATAACGAATGATGTATGGAAACAATTAGATGATGTCTAGAATCTGTTTCAAAATAACTGATGGGGGAGAGGAACAGAGGGAGAAGAGTGAGTGCACAGGGCAGGATTGGCCATGGGGATAATGTTGCTGGGCTAAGTGATTGGTATGGAAGGCTTCATTATACTTTTGACTAGTTTTATGTACATTTTAAATTCTCCATAATAAAAGCCAAAAACAAAATAATACAAAAACTCCAATCAACTACCAGTTTTCAGGTACTTTTAGCCTGAAGATCAATGACAAATAGTAACTATAAATCTAAAGAAAACATACAAACTTCCACTTAGCATTTCTATTTTCTCCCAACTTGAATTTTTATTGAATGCTTTCACTCTCACACCATATCTACATATGATGCAGATAATAAGAAGGAAAATGTAGGAGGAACAAATTAAAAAATAGGGGCTGTACAAGGAGCACTCCGAATCTAATTTGAAACTAACTGTAATGCTTAAAGTTAAAATGTCCAAAATAGCATTATATTTCTAGGAAAAAGATAAGACATCTTAAAAAAGGACAATCACACACTGCCTATTTTAATTATGAGGATCAAATCCAGATAGGATTATTCTTACCAATATGGCGTTCCCACGAAAGAATTGGCAGGAGATGCCATGGAAGCAGATCCAAAGTCAGCAAGTTTAACCTGGCCTGGTTCTGTCAGTAGGATATTTCCTGCTTTGATATCTCTGAGTTTAAGAAATACAGAAAATTATTTCTTTCTTTCAATAGATTGTATAGGAAAATGGTAAAAATTTAAAAAAAGTCTGTAAGATAGGGAAGGAAAAATAAAAATTGAGTCTTAGGATAATCTCTCATTGGGACGAGAATTAACATTCAAATTAGAAAACAAAAAATACACAATTCATCTACAGTAACAATTTTCTAAAAGAGAAGACAAAATAGCAGTAAACACAAAAGACAAAATAAGGTAATTGGAGTATATAGTCTATATCTGAGTTCCTGTTTATTGGTACAAATAATGGTTTAAAAATTAAATTTAAATAGTTGACCATTCCTTCATAATTGTAAGATTTCTGAGTCCCTCACTTAATGTTAAAAAAAAGAAGAGTTTCATGCCCCCAGTTTAAAAAACAGATTATTCAAATAATTTCCAAACTTTAGCATAGTTTCCTAATTAAACGGGAAATGAAAACTGAAACATATGGATGCTGTAATATCAATGATTCCAGAAAATTATGGATATTTATATAATGGGGTTGTATGTCCAATGGGCACCATAACATACACTTAAATTTTCAAAAAAACAAAAACAAAAACAAAAACAAAAAACTAAGTTCTCAAGCACTTTCAATTCTTACTATAGTATTTTTTGTAATGGATATAATACTAAATTAATCTATTTTCCTTCTATTTGTTTTTTTAAAAATGAAGAAGTACTTTGAAATTGAGAAGACCCTGGTCCTAATTCTGAATCTTCCATTCACTTATTTCTAGTATGTTGATGGATTTCTTTTAGACCTTACCATCCTATGTGTGTGTGTGACTAAGCAAAAATATATAGTTTAATATGTATTGCCTGATTCACATATATATATAAAATTTTACAATGCTAATTTTCTTCTCAAGCAGGCAAAATCAATACAAATGCTAAAAATCTATTACAGAATGGCTTAATTAAAGTTACTATTCATTATCAAGGATCATCAAAGATTAATACTTTAAAGCATAGAGTCTTAAGTAGCTTTTACTTATCCACATGATGGAATCAATGTAATAAATCTGGTATTATCAGTTACCAGGAAGACAGAAGATTTAAGAATTTCTAGTTCAAATCTATCTGGCTTTGTAAACTTCAGGAAATTAGTCACAAATTGGGGCATTAGTTTCTTCATCAGTAAAATTAAAAAAGTAAAACTACATAATCCTTAATATCCTTTCCACCCCCCAATTAAATGATTCTACAATTAAATTTCTACTAGAAATCTGTAAGTGCACATACAGGCATGCCTCAGAGATATTGTGGGTTCAGTTCCAGACCACCCTAATAAAGGGAGTATCGCAATAAAGCGAACCATACAAATTTTTTGATTTCTCAGTGCATGTAAAAGTTACATTTACACTATACTGTAGGCTATAAAATATGCAATAGCAGCATGTCTAAACAACACCTTAATTTAAAAATATTTTACTGCTAAAAAATCCCTAAACAACCACAATGGTAACATCAAAGATCACTGATCTCAGATTGCCATAACAAGCAGAATGATGAGAAAGGTTGAAATACTGTGAGATTAACCAAATTGTGAAAGAAACACAAAGTTAGTAATGCTGTTGGAAAAATGGCACCAAAAGATTTGCTTGACATAGGGTTGCCACAAGCCTTCAATTTATAAAAAAACAAGATATCTGCAAAGTTCAATAAAGCAAAGCACAATAAAATGAGGTATGCCTGTCCTTCAGAAAGCCCAGAAGCACATGCAGACAAAGATAAAAATTATCCTCAACAAAGACATCAAGTGTACTAGAGTGTTCTTTTTAACGCGGACAATCTAAAAAATAGGGGTTTATAACATTCTGAAATGTTCTTATTTGGCTATAACCAACAAAAATTCCAGGGTTAATAAGTTCCACGGTTGATAAATGCAACAAGTCATTTGCTTGTTAATACATAATGATTCTCAAAGCGCTTACCTATGGATCATGGTATGAGAATGTAAGTAGGCTAATCCTTGGAGAGCACCATGTGTAATTGCTGCTATTTCCACTTCTTGTAATGGCTTTTTGTGAACTTAAAATAAAAAAGTTATTTGAAAATAATTATTATATAGAACATTTTTGTTTAAAAAAATACATCTTTAATATATGGGGCAATTTCCAAGACAAGAAGACATTTACTTCCCAAGATAATAAAACAAGTCTATTGAACTTTATAACTAGTATACAGCTGTCCCTAGCTGTTACAGTCCACAGTCAATTTTCCTCTAAGCTAACATTAAACAATTATTCGGTGATTATAAAAACAAAAGTAACAAAAGAAAAGTTCTTCCTTTATTCTCACACACCTCCCTTCTGAACAGAAGGAACAGATCAAGCTGAATGACAAATGCAGAAAAATGATTAAGTCATAAAGAAAGAAAAATCACCTTTTTAATTCTATTACACAATATTTAATAAAGGTAGTATATACTATGCTGAGAATGTAGAAAAGGTTAAAGGTTTTTATTCTTTCTGGAAAATTTGTACATTTAAGAAATCTCTTACTGAATTCTCATTTTATTTTGCTACTACTTCTTTTTTCCTAATAATTAAAGGAAACCTACCTTCCAGTAAATCTGAAGCAGATCCTAAACAATATTCCATTACAAGCTATATGGAAGAAAAATCATAAAAGCATTAAAATATATTATTAAAAAGATTCTATTTGAGATAAAATAAATTCACCAAGGAGATCAAGAAGACAGTTTGAAGTAAAACAAACCCTAGTCATCATTTACCTTAAAAAAATGAGTATTTATGTATTTAGTAATTTGTTTAATGCACATATAAAGTTAAGCTAATAATACACCAATCTTTTATAATGCCAACATATAATCACATGTACAAGATCTGTATTTCATATATAATTACCACTAAAATTATAAAGGAATACATATATTCTGTTACTACTAATCTGTAGTAGCAATACTGATAATTGCCAGGAAGCAGAAAACTGTTCTCTGGAACTACATATATAAAGCTTAGGTTACAGTTTAACTGTTTCTTTTAAATCAAACACAGAGCACTTCGTATGTGCCAGCTAATACATATAAATATACATATATATATGAATGTGTGTATATATGTACATGTATATGTGTGTGTGTGTGTGTGTGTGTATATATATATACACACAAACTAATTTAATCTTCACAACCAGCTTAAGAAGTAGGCCCTATTATTATCCTTATTTTACAAATGGAGAAATTTGAGAGACAGAGGTAATACATTCAATGTCACTGATTTTTTGCTAACCACAGCCTCATATTTAGGAGTACCACCACCAGCAAAATTAAACTGGATAAAATGCATCAAACATTACAAATCAAAGTTTAGTATATTATAATGATAATTAGCTCTGGCTTATTAATTATTCAAAATAAGGGATCATTCCTATTTAAAGAAAATTTAGCCTTTCTCTTAAAAGATACAGTTATTATGCCTATACCACTATAGTATTACTACTCTGTCACCTCATGGTAACAATGAGGCAAAATTAATCTGCACTTCTTGTAATAAAGTGCCTCAATTCTCTACTGTTAGTATTATTCAGCCAAAGAATCACAATCAGTTCAAATTTCACCAGGATTCATCAGGACTTCACTAAGTTCTTTGTGGTTAAATAGATTACAGTATATTTATGTCAAAAAGATTTTCTAACTTTCAGGGAACTATATTCAATATCTTGTAATAACCTATAACAGAAAAGACTGTGTGTATGTATAACAGAATCACTTTACTGTATACCTGAAACTAATGTAACATTGTAAATCAACTGTACTTCAATTAAAAAAAAAAAGGAGGAATGGGGAAAAAAAGATATGCTAATTTTCATCCTTGAGTAAGGACTGTTTCCACAATGGCTGACAAACCACTTGAAGAATGATACTACTGAAAAATGTCAGAGAACATTTTAGCAGGTACATAAAGGTCAGTTAAATCTCTGGAGTAAACTTATAAAACTTCTATTATCTCTTATTGCATAGGAGTTCTAGAAAGAGCTGGTCTTCCCCTTAGTATGAATTAACATTTCAATGTGTTTTTGCATGGCCTCACACAACCATTTGGAGACATTGTTGAAATAATAAATTCTAAACGAAAACCAACTAAAATTACAGCAAGGGGAGAGCATATACCTACCCATGCTGTGTGCTCACGTAAATAGCAGCCTTTGTATTCTATACTGTTGGGATGTTTTATTCTTTGTAGAAACTTGACTTCCTTAATAATATCCTGCCATTTCTGTAGAGAGGGGAGAAAAAAAGAATACAGGAAAGAATTACAAATAACTACTTTTCCTTAGAAAGTTATGTAACAAAAAAGTAATTACTAGATTAAGAAAGGTTACTGAGAACATACAACTTTATTGTAATATTTAGATTAAGTATCAAAGTAAAAAATTTTTTAATTATGTGCATTCAAGGTAGGTCAAATTTTAGTTTGGTAAAACTTATCATCAGTGAGTCTTACTAAAATTTTACGACCACACACCAAACATGTTGATGAAAACTATATACCATATTTGGTGATTTTTCTTCAAAAGTTTAACTTCCCTTTCTTATTTGCAGCTTTTTGATGAATAATTTACATACTATAAAGTTCATCTATTGTGTTGTGGCTTACATTTTCTACTGAATGTTGAGGTTTTGTCTGCTTTCTAAATTCAGATGAAGATTTAAATCTCTAATGCACACTTTCTAAAATAAAATGCTAGTGAATAGTTAGCTATTATAAGGGAAAAGTCACAGAAAAAACAAGCAGTATGAAAACATATTTCTACATATTTTACTAAGAGCCTACCTCATTGGTACCTACCAGGAAATAGAGATAAACCTCTGGCCATAAGATACTGTGCAACAACCTTAGACACTTAGGCCATGTCCTAAACATAGTTACCTTTAAGAAGCAACCAGAGAACTCTAAAAATACAGGTCCTTGGGTTCATACCTAGAGAGTCTAGAGGCTTAACAGGTGTGGATGAGAACTAGAAATATTTTTTGTTCGTTTTATTTTTTTTAAGATCTACTACTGACTTGGCCCATAAATCTAAAGGCAGGGGAACTAGCATAAAAGAAAATTTTAGAAAATGTTCTGTACTAGAGTGTAAGATCATGTATCTCCTATGTTATTTCCATAGCCCTCAACAATATACAGTAAAATATGCTCAAAATGTTTTCTATAAAATGCTAAATTCAGGAAATGTTTTACAGCCTTTAAATTTCAAATTTGAATGATCTGGGAGGCAAAATCTCAAAACAAAAACTCTATATTTTTCAATGTAAAAAATTTTCATGAAGGACATTAATATGAGATGTGAAAAGATGATGCCCTAATCATTTAACAGATGATGCCCTAATCTTAGAACAGAAACTTTCTGTTCTAAGTGTGACTAATCAAACAAACTCCAACATCGTACAAATCTACCTATGAAAGCTAGTTCTAAAGTTGTGCTACAGAATGGCAAATAAAATAAGAATAATCCTCCAAGAAATTGAGTTTTTTAGGTATCAAAATGATGGAAAGTGATATAATCATAATAATGCTACCATACTCACAGTATGATCATCACAAAAACAAGATATATCATAAAATAAAGATTCCCAAAAAAGTAGAAAATCAAAATCTTTAAAAATTAAAGACTAATCTGGCAATTTCAACTCTGGGCATATACCTAAAACTACTGAAAGCAAAGACTCAAAAAAATATGTATTTGTATAACCCATGTTTATACCAGCATTACTCACAACAACCAAGGGGTAGAAGAAACCTAAGCATCATCAACAGATGAATGAATGGATAAACAAAATGTGGTGCTTCATGTACACCGCCCTCAAAGAGGAACACTACTCAGCTGTTAAAAGGATGGAAATTCTGACACATACTGCAGCATGAACTTTGAGGACAATATGCTAAGTGTAATAAGCCAGTCACAAAAGGACAAATACTGCATGATTTCACTTACATGAGATACTTAAAGTAGTCAAATTCACAGAGACAGAAAGTAGAATAGTGATTTCCAGGGGCTGAGGGAGGAGGGAATGGGGAGTAATTGTTTAATGGGAAAAGAATTTTAGTTTTTCAAAGTGAAAAGAGTTATGGAGGTGAATGGTGATGATGGTTGCAAAACAATGTGAATGTCTTTAATGTTACTGAACTGCATACTTAAAAATGGTTAAGATGGTAAATTCTGTAATATATATTTTTCCACAATTAAAAATAATTACATTAAAACATTAAAGATTAACAGATCCTAGATTTTAAAAGTAGACTATTTCACAAAATAAATTTATGTACTTAAATAAAATAAATATACCGAAAAGCACTAACCACAATAGTAGTAAACTAAAATATACTCAGTGTAGTATCAATAATTTTATTTTTTGGTTTTTCAGACTAGATATATACTGCCTATTGATTAAACTTTGTTTAAAACAGCCCTTAAACAATTTCTAAACCATTAATCAAAAAATTATATCAATATAATTTACCATTAAATGCATCTTATTCTAGTTTACTTTTTTAGAAACTGATAATCTTTTTATGATAAAGATAGAGAAATATATTATACCACAGTTAAAAAAATCAAAAGCAGGGAGCACAAATTGGGAGGCTTTTGAGATGCCAGCAATATGCTATTTATAAAGCTCTAGGTGATGCAAGTTAAATGGGTAAACTGAGTTCGTAAAAGAAAATACAGAGATGTACACTTAGTACTTGTAAACTTCTCTCTATGTATATTATACTTTTTTGAAAAAACTTTTTTTTAACTCTCAATTAGAAATAGTATGTTTTTTTCCTAACACGTCAGTAAGAATGCATATATTTCACCTACCTCAGTGGACTGCTTTCCACTATAAGACATTTTCTTGATAGCCACAACTTCATTGGTGCGCACATCTCGTGCCTGAGAAACAAAGAAAGGACTAATGTAAAAATCAACAGATGAAATCTGGGTAACACTTTCTCTGAGAATAAAAGCATTTATAAGCTACCATGTCAACAACGACATCAAAACTGCCTTTAAAAACCATTTAGGGTTTAGCTCAAGTGATGGAGTGCATGCTTAGCATGCATGGGGTCCTGGGTTCAATCCCCAGTACCATCTCTAAAAATAAATAAATAAACCTAATCTCCCCCCAACAAAAAAATCCATTAAAAAAAATACTCAGTGACTATAAACTTATCAAATTATTTAGGAGCTTGTACTTTGCAAAGGAAAACAAAGCTGGATTTATCTTTGAGAGATCTACTTGAGAGGAAAAACAGAAATTTGAATAGCACTATAAACAAAGAGACAAAACTAGTATATACAAGCCTATGCTAATCAGCTTTGAAATCTCAATGAGATGGACAATTTCCTAGGAAGGAAAAAATTACTAAAACCGATCTAAAGAAGAAAATGTGATTAAAACAAACAATGGTGGCAGACTGAAAAGAATACCAATGAATTATCTTAAAAACACTTGAGTGGAAAATAGTTTTACCAGGTGAACTTTCCAGGATATGAGAGGAAAAAAAGGAAAGCTATCCCATTAATTTTATAAAGGCAGTATAACCCAAAAATGAAAACCTCACAAACAAAACAAAATAACAAATTGTAATGCAGATTTACTCCTATGTTTTCTTCTAAGAGTTTTACAGTTTTAACTGTGACTTTTAGGTCTTTGGTCCATTTTGAGTAATGTATTAACATTAGAGAAACTGATTGAAAATTATAGAGGAAAACACTTTAATTGTGAAATCTTTTACAAATCTAAAATTATTTTAAAATAGGAAGTTAAAATTAAAAGTGACTATAACTTATTAAAATCCAAACTTATTAGTAATGATAATTAAAATTAAATGACAAATTAAAATAAGACATAATTTTTGCCTACTCATGTCTAAAAAAAGCAAAAATAAAAATGTTTAATCATCATAAACATATCCTCCCTACCCCACCTCAGGATTACATATTGTGCTTAGTTTTGTCTTGTTATTCTCCTCTAATCTAGAGCAATTCCACAACCCTTCTTTGTCTTTCATGATACTGGTATTTTTGAAGAATATACAGTGGTATTTTAGAGAATGTTACTAAATTTGTGCCTGTCTGACATTTCTTCAAGATTAGATCCTGGTTATACATCCTAGCCAAAATACTACAAGAGTGATAATTGTGTTCTTCCCAAGGTATCATATCTGAAGGCACAAAATGTGTCTGTTCTTCATTGGTGTTACTAATTTTCATCACCCACTCAAGGTGTTATCTGTTTTTTTCCCAATGTGTATAGTTATAGTTACTATTTCCTACTTTGTATCTAACAAATAATCTGTGGAGAGATACTTCAAAACTACATAAACACCATGCTCGTCAAAATTTTCCCTCAGACTTAACAAACATTGAAGATTCTAGCCCCAAATAATCTTCACTATGATGACTACAAAATGCTGATTTTTCCAAAATGTTCTTGTTCCATTTAGTAAGGAATTCAAGATCTGATTGCTAAGTGTGCTCATTACTAAGTGTACAGTGTCAGTGCAACTAGAATCTTGCAGCATACAGAGCTATCACATATATGATACTTATATGATATAATTATTTTATATTAATACCAATAATGTCCATCCAATCCCACAGGGTTTTCCTCCTTACCATTCCCACTTCCATATTTCTTTTCATATTTTCATGGTTAGGATGCTGACTCCAAATAATATCAACATTACTCAACCTAGAGCTTCAGAACTCTCATATCCATACCAGTATGAAAGAAATCTATTAAGAAGAGTTCAAGATTTGCCTATATATAGTTTCTTTCTCCCAATTAGACTGAGGGTATATAGTTAAAATACTATGTACAAAAGTTACTCATATTAGTCCTATATTCCACCCCACAATGTGGTTATGTCTGACTTACACTTGGGTTCACTGTTTCTGTTTGTCTTCAAATTCAGTGACACCCTCCATACATAATGATTTAATTTTTTAAATATATAAAATATTTATTATCCAAACAGTTATATGCAAACAAGTATCATTCCATCCTCTATCTCTTCCATTCTATTCCCACGACTATTACCACTTTATACCTTGAACTATTGGTTGTATGGAGGTATGATTTGCCTAGTTTCATAAAACTACACATTTAACATCTATACATTTATTGTCTATAAATTAAACTAAATAAAATCAATTAAAAATACTATCAGCATATATTGAATGACTAAAATTTGTCAGGGATTTTCTCAAAGGGGGTTCTTTTATTGGGCCCATTTCTAAGATTCTGTGTATATTTTTCCTTTACTCTGTATTTCTCCACACTAGTGTATGGAGAAGAAATGTACAAGCATAAACTCAGACAAAACTGTAATAAAGAAAAAGGATTGTTTTTGAAATATGTTTTCTGGGTCCCTCTTCTCTATTTTGTGCCTAATCCAGAAATTAAATGTGAGCAACATCTAACACACATACAGCATGTGTACACAAAAAGATTCTACAAATTATATATCTAAATGTTAACAGTAGTTGTCCTTGGGTAGAGAAATTATAGATGGAGTTTTTATGACATTATTTTTGTCTACAGTTTACAAATGGAGTATAAACCGTAAGTTCAAATTGTTAAGAATCTGAAACACATTGTCTCTAGGGCGGTAATATTTTAAATTGTAGTTTATTCCTAAGGTGCCCATAAAAAAAAAAAAGACTGAATCCATAATGCTGACAAGATACTAAACAACTATGTAATACTTGTTGCTTAAGAGGGGGGGTAACAATTTTTATACAAAAAAGAAGTAAATGAGTGGAGTTTTTCCCTATAGATTAAGAAAAGGATATTTAGAGATGTTTTATGGCTTGAGAATAGTATATTACTGGCTCAGTTTTAAAGTCACAATTTTTAAAATAATAAAATATATTCCTTAATGTTATTTATAAAGTGTACATTAATTTCCTGAAAAAAAAGTCAACAGAAATTAATTACATCCCCCCACCTTTTGGGAAAAAAGTCCCTTTCTGGTTTCTAGAGAATTTAAACATTTTTTTTACTTTGCAGTTTTAGAATTAGGGAAATGCTGCAAAAATAGTAGAGTTACCATATAACCTTCATGCAACTTTGCCTCATGTTAAAATCTTGCATAATACAGTACAACTACCAAAACTAAGAAATTAACATTGGTAAAATTATTAACCACTAAACGATAGGCTTTATTTGAATTTCACTAATTTTTCCACTAATAACCGTTTTCTGTTCTGGGATCCTACACTCCATTTGGTTATTATGCTGCCTTTCTCTCCTCCAATCTGAGACAGTTTCTAAATCTTTCCTTGTCCTTCATAACTTTGAAACTTCTGAAGAGTACAGGTTATTTTACATAATGTTCCCCAACTTGAATCTGTCTGGTATTTCCTCATAATTAGATTAAGTTTATGCATTTTTTAATAAGAATGCCACAGAAATGATGTGTCCTGCAGTGTAATGTCAGAAAAGGGATACATGATGTCAGTATTTCAGGTGATATTAACCTTTACCACTTGGTTAAGATAGTCTCTGCCAGGTTTCTGCAGTAATTTTTCCATTTTAATTAATAAATATCTTTGGGGCTTTACTTGAGATTATACATATACACATACATATACATATATCCTGATTCTTCTCAAACTTTTACCCACTAATTTTAGCATCTATTAGTGGATCATGGTTGAAACAATCATTTACCTTAATCCTTTTACATTTAATAAAAAGAATTTTTACTTTCTCTCTATATATGTATCTCTGTGTGTGTGTATGTATGTGTGAGAGAGAAGGAGGAGTTCCCATTAATATACCTTCAATTTCAATCCAACACACTACAGGCTTATTTCTAGCCTTCCTCATTTTCTAACACGTAACTTCTTTCTTGGACATTAAGAAAACTGCTTCTCATTATCTACAATACATTCACATATTTATTCAAATCTGCTGTACATATACATTAGTTTTAGAATTGCCAAACCATATCCCTGTGAGAAACAAAGTAAGTAACTAACTACAGTTCTTTTTTGTCTTTAGCCTTATAGAGTATTCAGCCAAAATACCATTTTCAAAATAATTTAAGATTAGTTCTTTTCTTGTGTGTTTATATTATTCATTTATAGTTCAGTTATGTTCATTTGTTACAGTCTGTAGTCCATTTGGGTTTCCCCCATATAACATCTGTTTTGTTTTTTAATGAACATTAATGAACATTTAACGAACTTCTGTAAAATTCACCCACTGTGGCGTACACACTGAAGTAGTTTGCAATTTTTGGCAGTTATGAATATAACTACCGTAAATGTTAACATAGGTTTTTTGTGTGAACCTGAGTTTTCATTTCTCAGGGATTAAGATCTAGGAGTGGAAATACTGGGTCATATAATTATATGTTTAACTTTATTTAAAAACTGCCAAACTGTTTTCCAGAGTGGCAAGACCATTTCTGCATGCCTATCAGCAATAAATAAGATTTCCAATTGCTCTGTATACCCACTAGCATTTGGTATTGCCTGTATTTCTTCTTACCTTTATTTTTAAGTCATTCTAATAATCATGTAGTGGCATCAAATTGTGTTCTTAATTTGTATTTCCCTAAGGATACTGAACATTTTAACTGATCATCTGTAATTTTTTGGTGATATGTCTGTTTAGACTCTTGCTCAATTTTAATTTTTATTGGGTTGTTGTCTTGCTGTTGAATTTTGAGAACCCTTTATATAGCCCAGATACAAATTTCTGTCAGATATATGACTTACAAATATTTTCTGCCAGATTGTGGCTTTCCTTTTCATTCTCTTAACAGTATCTTTCAGAGAACAAAAAAAAAATTAATTTTATTAAGTTCCATTTACAAACTTTGTCTTTTATGGAAAATGCTTTGTGTCACGTCTATGAACTCTGCATAATCCAAGGAAGCAAATATTTTTCTCCTATATTTTATCCTAGAAGCTTTATAGTATTATGCCTTACATTTAGCACTATAATCCATTTTGCATAAATTTTTGTATAAGGTTGTGAGTCAAAGCTTATTTTTATGCATATGAATATCCAGTTGCTCTGGCACCATTTGGTGAAAAGACTTCCCTTTCTCCACTGAATGGTCTTTACACCTTTCTCAAAAATCAGTTAACTATATTGGTCCAGACTTCACAATTTTTATCTATTTATCCTTTTAACAATATCATACTATCTTGATTACCGCAAGTTTAAAGTACGTTTTTGAAATCAGATGGTGTGAGTCCTTTAATTTGTTCTTTTTCTCAAAATTGTTTTGGCTATTCTAGTTCCTTTGCCTTTCCAGAAAAACTTTAGAATATGCTTGTATCTCTTAAAAAAAAAAAAAAGGCTACTGTGATTTTAATTGGGATTGCATTGAATCTATACATCAATTTGGAGAGAACTGACAACATAATAATACTTAGTCTTTCAATCCATCAACACAATATATCTTTTCACTTATTCAGGTTTTTAAAATTTTTTTTCATCAATGTTTTATGGTTTTCAGCATACAGATCTTGTACTTTTTTTTTTGGTTTACATTTAAGTATTCATTTTGGGGGTAAAATAAGCAGTACTTTCAGAACAGAGCAAATTTCAGATGTTCACTGCTGATACATGAAATACAGATTTTTGCATATTGATCTTGCATCCTACAACCATGCTAAACTCCTATAAATCCCAGGAATCATTTCGTAGACTGGAATTTTCCAAAGTAAACAGTCATGTTGTGTGTAACATGGTAAATATGTGGGTAAACTTAAAAACTATTTTTCTCTTATATTCTTAAATATACATGACTGCTTAAAGCAATTTAATGGGCAAAGGATTTGAACAGATATTTCTCCAAGAAAGATACACAAATGGTCAATAAGCACATGAAAAGATGCTCAACATTATTAGTTATTAGAGAAATGCAAATCAAAATCACAAGATACTACTTCAGACCTAGTAGCATGGTTACTATCAAAGTAAGAGACAATTAACAGGAGTTCACAAAGAATGACTGGAACACTGGTATATTGCTGGTGGGAATGGAAATGATGCACCCACTATGGTGTAGTTTGGCAGCTCCTCAAAAAGTTAAATATAGAATTACTATGTGACCCCGTATTTTCATTCCTGGGTACATGCTCAGATTTGAAAAGAGGGACTCAAACAGATACTTATACACCAATGTTCACCATAAGCATTTATTTACAATAGCCAAAAGGTAGACACAATCTAGTGTCCAACAACAGATGAATGGATAAACAAACCATGGTATATACAAATAATGGAATATAATTCAGCTATAAAAGGGAATGTAGTACTGATATGTGCTACAACATGAAAGACCCACCAAGTGATTATGCCATATGTTGTGCTAAATGGAATAAGCTATACATAAAAGTACAAATATTGTATGATTCCATTCATATGAAATATCTAGGCTAGGCAAATTCACAGCGACAAAAAGTAGATCAGAGGTTACCATGGGCTGGGTAGAGAAGGAAATGAGGAGTTACTGCTAACAGATACAGAGCTTCTATTCGGAGTGATGAAAAAGTTTTGAAAATATAGTGGTAATGGTTGTACAACATTGAGAGTGTAATTAATGCCACAAATTATACACTTAAAAATGGTTAAAATAGCAAATTTGGTAATTATTTTTAGCACAAAATATACACATACACATAAGAAAAAAAGACTGGTACATATTCTTTGGTGCCAAGTAATAATCCTAGATTTCTATAACACTAAAACTGACTCTATATGGAGCTTTACAGAAGTCAGTGTAATGCAATATTTAATTCTATAGCAATTCAAGTCATATGACTCCTAAAAACAGTGTGCTAAAAGTCCTAAACAACATTAAGTCAAAGCAAAATATTATTTCTCATTTTTTCAATAATTCAAGAAGCTCAATAAATAAAACTATCTATTTTCATATTATACACACACAACCCTATGCGAGTCACTATAAAGTGGACTACAGCCTATCTCTCTTTTTATTATTGTTTTTCATTTTGTAAGGACTGAATTTTAAGTAAATACTGGTCACTGACATTAAGCCTTTAACACTTACAAAATACACTGCTCCAAAGCTTCCATGGCCAATTTCTCTGAGATCTGTGAAGAGCTTCTCTGGATCTTCTTTGAAGAAGAGCTCTGCAATTTCAGGGTCCTTCAGGCTGCCCGCGCGGTTAGTTGATGGCATCCTGCTGGGCAATCAGCTGTCTGATTCTAATTTTATACTGCTATCCCAATCCTTGGTTCATCTGTATGAATGAAGCCACGTTGGCATAAACTAGAGAAATAAGAACAGGACAATGTCAGGAAAAGCAAAAGCTGCTAAGAAAAATTAGTATAAGATCATTTTCTGACAGTATAGGCACAATTATCTCAGGTCTAGAATTTCACTGAGAAGGAAGTATGATCTACTAGAACAGCAGTTCCCAAATATGGCTCATCAACACAATCATCATGGCACTTTAAAACAAAACAAAACAACCCTACTATACATAGAATGCAAGTATTCCTATACATATACTTTTAAAAATTAAATAAATCTTTATATCTTGGAAGGCTTATCTAATCCTTAACTAATTCTGATGCAGTGAGCCCATTCACAGAAGAGATAATAGAACACACTGACTATTAAAAAACATGCATGACAACTTAAGGTGTACCAATATTAGGTTTCTAACAACAGGAAGATTCCCATCTACTAATGATTTTCAAGTCTAAGAAAATACACAAAGGATTTAACCCCCCAGTAAGCTGTCTTTCTTTTCCTTTCAGATACCATATGCCAGTGTTTAATCAACTCTAATACAGACATTCCGAAGAAAAATGCAATGGGAGAAAGTACGGAATTTAACTCAGGCAACTGCTTATCCCATAAACCTTATTCACATTAAAATATGGCCTTTATCAAATCTCCTTCATAAGATAAGTAGACACTACAGATAACCGTAAATTCTCTAGGTTCTGCTATCAATTCATCTGTATCACATTATTCAATTTAAAAAATGGCTGTTATAATTGAGAAGCTTCGAAACCCAGGTTCTGGAATGATACTGTCTGGATATAAATCCTAGCAACATTACTTTTAAGTTGTGAACTGAGTAGCCTTATTTTTCTAATTTGTAAAATGAAAATAATACCCTACCTTATATAGCGGTTGTGAAGGTTAAATGAGTTTATAATTTTAAGCATAATTTCAGGCATAGTAAGCACAACATTAAATGTTAGCTATTTTAACCTGCATAAAGTCACCAGTTTAAAAAATCCTCCAAAATTGACTTCATTAGACTCTCTAGCCAATTCTCTCCCCTTTATACAACTTTAAGCTGTTTCATTTTTCGTGAAGTCAACTGAACTTCAATTTGAATTTTAATTACTGCTAGAAAACTTCCTTGTAACTACATGAAACATTTTTTACCTCCTTAAATTAACCTTCCACTACAATAAAAACATTTAAATTGTTAATGTGTATTCCATTTCTAACATACTTTCAAAGCTGCCCCATATACTTTCACCAATTTCCCTGCTCTGCAAATTCCCTGTAAGTTTCAATTACAGTTCTTCCAATAATATGTGACCATAGGCAAGTCACTTAACTTCTCATTCCTAAAATGAGAATGAACTAAATTCCATAAAAAGTATTACTATTCAATTAATTTATTTAAAAAAAAATCTTCAGTGTTACTTAAGACCTTATTTAAGAACTTTACATAATCAAGTTATAGCACCCTGATTGCAAGAATTATTTTACATTAAAATTTTCTAAACAGTTTCATGATTTGCATCTTATCTGCCTAACAAGTTCCTATTCAAAATCTTTTGAGATTTAGATCAAATGGAATAATGTTTGTAAAATTTTAACTCAAAGTAGGAAGAGACGGTCACTTTCCCCTCATGCTCTTAAACATCCAGAGCACTTACTATATTATATTGCAACTATTTATCTCTCTCTCCCAGTCTCATTCACCTTTATATTACCTGTCTACATCCTATACCTTATCTCCTACAATTAATATTATATAAATATTTGTTGAACTAAAATACACTTAATTCTTCTCTCTGTAACATCCCTAAAAATGAATTCATTTCAATACTCACTTAACAAACAGTACATATGCATATGATATAGGCAAAATATTAAAGTTCATAGTAGAGACACAGAGTGAATTGATAAGGACAGCATTCTCCAGAAAGGAAGTGAAGGAATTCAAACATCCGCTCTACCAAATTCCAAATGATAACTCAAAACTACTGCCATCACTAGAATATTAAAATAGGACAAGTATATCTGTAATATAAAAAAAATCCAGAAACAAACCCATGTACGTGTATCTTGGAATTCAGCATACAATTAAAGGAGAAGAAATAAATGTTGAGAAAACTGAGAATCCATTTGGAAAAAATTATATCCCCATCACAAACATTACATAAACATTATTGCTAAGTAGCTTAACCAGTCTTCTCAAATCAATGAGGGGAAAAAAAAAGATATTTGATAAAAATAACTGTTGTTGGGAGACACTAATAGCTATTTGGAAAAAAATAACAACTGTTTCTCAAACTAAATGATGTTTACATATGGGTCAGAAATGCAAATATTAAAAAAATGAAACTATACAAGTACTAGTAGGAAATATGAGGAAGTTCCTCTGTAATCAAGGAATGAGAAAACTTTCCTAACTATGATCCAAATCCAACACAAAAAGAAAAAAAAATAAATTTAATAATGTAAAAAGAAAACTTGGGAGGAGGAGTCATGGTAAAAGAAACTCCAAATAAAAAGAACAAATGATAAACTTGGAAAAAGATGTTTGAAACTTATATTTACAAGGGGTTAATATTCCTAATATGTAAATAATTTCAAAGAAAAAAGACAATAATCTGACATTCTTACATTCCTAATACACAGCTTCTAAAAACAGCACACAAACACACACACAAATACCACCACCACCAACAACCCAGCAGGGATATTTTACAGAAGGACCAAAAAAAAAAAAAAGGAAACAACCATTAGTATATAAAAATATGTTTAACTTCACTCAAAGTATAAGAAATGCAAATTAAAACTACATTAAGATTTTATCTTGTACCTATCAGAATGGCAAAAATTCACCATACATTGATGGTGGGGTAGGAGAGAAATATGTACTCTCATCTGTTAGTAGTGGTAATGCAAAAATAGTACAAAACCTATGGAGAAAAATCTAGCAAAATCAAATACATACTTTCCATTTCACACAAAAATCCCACTTTAAGGAATCCATATCATAAATACTTATACACAATATAAGAAATAATAAATGTATAAAGTGAGGAAATGGAACTCACATTGCTGATGGGAGTATGAAATGGTACAACTATTTTGGAAAACTTTCAACAGATGCTTATCAAGTTAAACATGTACTATGATGGAGTAATTTCTTAACTAGTTATCACTTACTACAAGAAATGAAAACAGAAGCGCACACAAAGATTTGTACACAGAAGCTTTATTCATAATAGCCCCAAAATGCAAATAATAAAAAATATCTATCAACAAATGAGTGTAAAATAAAATTGTGGTATATTCGTACAATGAAATTCTCTTTTCAGCAATAAAAAAGAATAAACTACTGATCCATGCTGAAACCCAGATGAATATCAAAAGCATTATGCTCAGCGAAAGAAGCCAGAAGCAAAACAGTACATACTCCATGATTCTCCTGATAAATCTTCAAATAGGCAAAACTAGTATACAGTGATAGACGCATAGTTGCTTGGGGCCAGGTAAGGGAAGAAGAGGGGAACTAACTACAAAACGGCTCACAGGAACTTTTGGGGGTGACAGAATGTAGTAGTGAATTACTCCTGTCAAAACTCGGAATGTATTATAATGGATGCATTTTGACCACAAGCTTTCCTCTTCTCACAACAGCAAAACCACAACTGATTGCTAAACAACTATCAAAAAAAAAAAAAAGACTGGAACCTAGCAAAAAAGATCTTCTTCAATTGGAAACATAAAGAGGGAACCACAGCAGGACAGTAAAAGGGGCGTGCACACAATATAATCAGGCCCCATACCCTACTCCACCTGGTGGGCAACCCACAAGCTGAAGGATAATTAAGTTGCAGAGCCCCTCCCACAGAAGTCAGAGTTCTGAGCCCCAAGTCAGGCTCTCCAGGCCAGGGTTCTGGCTTTGGGAGAAGGAGACCCCAGGACATCTCGTTTTGAAGGCCAGTGGGGCTTAACTCCAGGAGCCCCAGGAGACTGGGGAAAACAGAGACTTCATTCTCTTGGGAAGCGTACACAGAATCTCTCATTCACCAGGTCCAAGGGCAGAGGCAGTGATTTCATAGGAACCTGGGCCAGACCTGCCTACTGGTTTTGGAAGGTCTTCTGGGGAGGAAGGGGACAGGTGCAGCTCATCCTGGAGAGACAAAAACTGGTGGCGGACATTCCAGAAGTGTTCGTCTACATGAGCTTTCCTGGAGGCTGACATCTTGATTGGATCATTTAAAACCTAGCCCCACCCAACAGCCTGTAGGCTTAAGGGCTGGGAAGTCTCAGGTCAAACAACAAACACCCAACAGTAGACTTCCTAAGCCACAAATACCTTTAGATACAGCCCTACCCACTAGAGGTCAAGCTTTACACAGCAGTGGGCAGGCACTGACTCCTCCTGCCAGTAAACCTGCAAAAGCCTCTAGTCCAGCCTCGTCCACTAGGGGACAGAAATAAGAAAACAACAATCCCAAAGTCTGTGGAAGGAATCTACTCTACACTGGGACCACCTGGACCATGGCCCTTGGGTGACAAGAGAGGACTGTACTGCTGGGACACATGGGATGTCTCCCACAGAGGGCCACTTCTCTAAGGTTGAGAAAAGTAACTAACTTTACTAAAAATACAAATAGAAAGATACACAATATGAGGTGGCAGAGGAATATCTTCCAGGCCAAGGCATAAGATAAAATCCCAGAAAAGATAAGTGATGAGGAGATAGACAATTTATCAGAGAAAGAGTTTAAAGTAACGATGGCAAAGATGTTCGAAGAACTCAAGAGGAGTACAGATGAACAAAGTGAAGATTTTAGCAAAGACTTGGAAAATATAAAGAACACCCAAACAGAATTGAAGAATAAAATCACTGAAACGAGTAACACAGAGAAGGAATCAAGAATAGATTAAATGAGACAGAAGAACAGATCAGTGAGCTAGTAGACAAATTAGTGGAAATCACTACTGCAGAACAGAAAAAAGAAAAAAGAATGAAAGGAAATGAGTTTAAGAGAACTCTGGAATAACATGATTCACACTAACAATCGCATTATAGGGTTCCCATAAAGAGAGAAAGAAAGGACCTGAGAAAAATTTTGAAGAGACAATAACAGAAAACTTCCCCAACTTGGGAAAGGAAACAGTCACCCAAGTCCAGAAGGTGCAAGGAGTTTCACACAGGATCAACCCAAAGAGGAACACACCAAGGCACTTAATATTCAAACTGACAAAACTTAAGGATAAGGAGAAAATATTAAAATCAGCAAGAGAAAAGCAATAAATAACATACAAGGGAACTCCCATAAGGTTATCAGCTGATTGTTCAGCAAAAACTCTACAGGCCAGAAGGGAGTGGCAAGATATATTTAAAGTCATGAAAGGGAAAAACTTACAACCAAGAATACTCTAGCCAGCAAGGCTCTCGTTCAGATTTGATGGAGAAATCAAAAGCTTCAGAGATAAACAAAAGCTAAAAGAATTCAGCACCACAAAACTCCCTTTACAACAAATGTTGAAGGAACTTCTCTAGTCATCAAACCATAAGAAAAGACAACAAAAAGAAGAGAAGAAGAAAAAAAAAAGACCTACAACAGGGTCTCTCACGGTTCCATATAAATTTTGAAATTGTTCTAGTTCTGTGAGAAATGTCATGAGTATTTTGACAAGGGTTGCACTGGATCTATAGATTGCTTTGGTTAGGATGGCCATTTTGATAATGTTGATTCTTCAAATCCAAGAGCACACAAAAAAGAGAAAATTGATGCATTTTACTGTATGTATATTATACCTCAATTAAATTAACAACTTTAAAAAATTAAATGGCTTAAAATCTAAGATATAAATATGTAAATACTTACACATAGCAAATTTATAAACAAGGTATGGAAGGATGTACATTGAAATATTAATATTTTCTGATAAAGTAAATAGGTCTGTGAAGAGCATGACCTGTTAGCCTAGCTACCTATATTATCTGAATTTTTATAACAACCTACTTTAATTATTTTGAGAAATTTTATAATATGTATCAACATTCTGCAAACAAGTAATACAAATGATTGGGGTGAGAAGTCAAAACTTGAAAAATAATGGATATGACTATGAGTTTTCAAATTTTCTTCCTTTGATCAAGCATGACCTGAGTTACAGAACTATGTTCAGAGTGCCGACAAGAAAACCCTTAAGAACGAAATCTCCACCTGTCCAAAGGATCAGGAAAAGGGAATCCTATATTCTGGAGACTGCGAGTGGAAATGCTGGTTTTTGTTTTTTGGGTTTTTTCGGTCCTTTCTTCTTTCCTCAGCCATAGAATTCAACTGCCCCAGCAACAGAAAAACCAGATGAGAAAACGAATCTCTCTCGCCAGAAAAATGGGAAAACAGGGTCCCTGACATCCAAATGTTATGAGGGGAATTCCCATTATTTTTTTTCCTCCTCTCGCTTCCTTCTTCACTTCACCTAAGGGCAGCCCCAGTTAGGGGGAACTGTACAATGCAGAGATCTAAAAGCTGTGTAGGATGCTGACTGTTAACAGGTATTTTCACATGTTTGACTTGTTTCTTGATAAAGTTACTAGGACATTAGAGAAAGGTACACTTAATACAAATGAATGGAATAAACAACTAAATGAGACTTAAGAATTGGCCTTTTGTTTTAAATATTTAATTTGTTCCTCTCAACCCTGTTAATAAAAAAAGCTGTGAGAGATATCTGTCTTTCTAGAACTGAGAATAAGGCCACTGGAAACTGAAGAGTATGGAGGAATTCTTGGAGAGGAAAGACATGGAAAAGAGATCTCCTAAATCTGTGTGTAAACCAACACAAAAAATGATTTATGTTTGTGCAAAACAGACTCAAAGAAGTACAGCAAAGGCTATGCAAAAGAGAATCCATTTACAATACATAAACCACTGCCCAAGTCCCAGACTATCACTGAGACGCACAGTGCAGGGCAAATCCAAAAAGCCCAGGGAAGGTTTTGAAAACAGAACTGGTATTAGAACCACCACCCAGAAAGTGAGACAGAACTTGCCATACAAATTGTCTGGTATCTGCTGAAACAAAATCAATATTCTCATGATAACAGGATATGAACAGGATCAGAAATGACAATATTCAAAATGTTTGGAATAAAATACAAAATTACTCTACGTACAAAAACAAACAAAACACACACAACTGGAAAAATGTGATAAATTATCAAGGGAAAAGACCTATTTTGAGATACTCATGTTGGAATTATCACATAAAGACTATTATAATAATAAATAAGGTTATAGTTAACACTCTTGAAACAAATGAAAAGACAAGTTCTTAGCAGAGAAATATAAACTATAAAAAAAGAATCACATGGAAAGTTTAGAAATTAAAAGTACAATATCAGATTTTTTTAAAAAAAATTCATTGAATGGACTCAGCAATAGAACAGAGATGACAGACGAAAGAGTAAACCTGGAGAGCAAATGAAATTATCTAAAATAAAGAAAAGAGAAGGAAAAAAGGTTGAAAGAAATGAATGGAGCCTTAGTGACTCATGGGACAATGTCAAATTGTCTAAGCTTCCCATCATTGGCATTATGCAAGGAGAGGAAAAACAAACAGGTAGAGAAAAAAAAATCGGGTTAATGGCAGAAAACTTCCTAGTTTTGACAAAAGACATAAATTTAGATTCAAGAAATTCAGCAAATGACAAAAAGGAAAACTTAAAGAAAATCAGGCCTAGATTATAGTCAAAATGCTAAAATACAAAAACAAAAATATGAATGGCTACAGATTTTCATAAAAAATAACAAAGTCCACAGAAAGTGGAATAATATCTTCAAGGTGATAAAAGGAAAGAACTGCTGACCCAGAACTGATTCTTAGGAGAGGGAAAATTAAGAGACTCTGTTCCCAATAGATATGCTCTAAAAGAAATGCAAAATATTAAATAAAAGAAATCCGGAGTGACTATATTAACATCAGACAAAACAGACTTCAAAGCTAGGAAAATCACAAGGGATAAGGAGGGACATTACATAATAACATGATTCCATTATTAAATCCTAAATTTATATTCACCTGACAAAAGAGCTTCAAATACATGAAGCAAAATTGATACAACTGAAAAGAGAAATAAGACAAGTCTAAAACTACCCTGGGAGACTCCAACACTCCTCTCAGAAATTTAAAGATAAAGCAGTCTGAAAATATACGGAACACTTCTGAATACCACTATCAACCAACATGACTTATTGACATTTCCAGAATACTCCACCTGACGGAATATACATTCTTTTCAAGTGCACTACGATATTTACACCAAGACAGATCATATTCTGGTCCATAAAACAAATCTTAGTAAGTGTGAAAATTTTCAATTTATATAAAATATGTAATCTGACCATCATGTAATTAAGCTTAAAATCAGTAAATAGTAACAAAAAATAACCTTTAAAAAATGCACAAAATTTGGAAATTAAACAACATATTTCCAAGTAACACATGGGTCAATAAAGAAATTTCAAGGGAAATTAGAAAAAAATACGAATTGACTGAAAATAAAAATACAACATAAAATTTGTAGGATACAGCTAATGCAGTGCTTACAAAGAATTTTAAAACACTGAATCTGTATAATTAGAAAAATGAGAAAGATCTCAAATCAAAAACCTAAGCTTCCATCTTAAGGATCTAGAAAGAGAAAAGCAAATAAACCCGAAATTAAATATAAAGAAGAAAACACTAAGGAACAGAGCAGAAATCAATGAAATTAAAAACCCAAAAAGCCAACAGACAAAAATCAATAAAACCAAAAGCTGGTTCTTTGGGAGGGGAAAAAAAAACAACAGTAAAACTGAAAAAAATCTCTGCCAAACTAAAGAAAGCAAGAGCAGATACAAATTACCAAAAACAGAAATCAAAGAGGGGGTATTACTATAAACCTTAAGACATTAAAAGGATGAGGAAATACAATGAACAGCTCTAAGCTGATAAATTTGACAATACAGACGAAATATACAAATTACTTGAGATATAAATTACCAAAACTCAGTGAAGACATAGATAATCTGAACATTCGTATTTATATTAAAGAAGTTAAATTCATAGTTCATAATATTTTCCACATAGAAAACTCCAGTCCAGTGAAACTAAGCAGTTTCACTATCAAATTCTATCTAATGTTAAAGAAATAACATTACAGGACTTCCGGGCAAGATGGCGGAGTAGAAGGACGCTTGTAAGTCACCCTCTCCCACAAATACACCAAGACCCACATCTACAGACCCACTCAGCCAACCAGAGCACCTGTGGAACTCCAACAGATCATCGCCCTCTTCAAAAGATAAAGACGCCAAAAATCTGGTAGGAGAAAAGGAAAAAAGAAAGAACAAAAGGCAAAGCAGCGCGGGACGGGTCCCGCGGGGAGGGAGCGGCAAAGGAGGACTGGAGCTCGCTCGCTGGGTCTCCCCTCCAACTGAGAGGCCAGCGGGACGGAGGGGGAGCCTCCGAGGCTCGGATCTGTACAGAGCAGCCCTTGTCTGACAGAACTAAGTTAAACGGACACAGAGCGTCCCCCCGACACCCAGCCTGAGACGCGGGCCGGCAGCGGCGGGCAGGGCCAGGCTGCACAAGCCGGGCGGAGGACGGGGGCGGCTGCACGGAGGCAGCTCCGGGGGACTGCAAGGGGCTGGGCGCTGTGGGTGTACAGGACAGAACAACCTGGGCCCTCCATAAAACAGCAAGGTTGATGTGCTCTCGGGGGAAGGGTGCATACCCCCATCTCTGAAAACCCGCGGAAACTTTTCAGGGGAAGAGGCGAAACCTGCGTCCGCACAGAAGGGCTTAGCAGCCTCAAGGGCCAGACTGAGACGGGCCTACAGCCCGGGGCAGATAGGATCCTTCCATTCTGGTCCCCCAGAGAATTTGCTCCACAAAGACAAACAAGCAGCTGGGTCTTGGCTCGGAGCAGGGACGAGGCTGCCCCTCGGTCTTCCCCGAGCCCACCCGCGGAGCGCAACGAGGGTGAAGCGCCGACCAGGGCGGAGCGCGACCAGGGCGGAGCAAAGGCCAGGGCAGAGCGCCGGCGCAGAGCGCACAGCCGCACATAGCAGCGGAGCTACCGGTGGCGCAGGCAGGGGGAGAGCGGCCCCCCCGCCTGTCGGGCAGGAACACAAACCCTGACCGAGGTGCTGGGAGGGGGCACGACCCGCCCTTCTGCCTGGCCAGTCTGCAACATCTGACTGCGGCATCTGGAGGGGCAGTGACCCGCCCGCCCGCAGCAGAGGAGAGCTGCATGTGACCCCGTGTTAGGAGGAGGCGCGATCTGCTTGCCGACAGGTGCTGGGAGCAGCACAGAAGAGGGCGCCAACGGAGGGCCTCTGAAAACAAGCTGAGCTTCCAAAACAGGACGAAGACAGAAGGACTTCACATTAAAAGCACACAGACTCCAGGAGAACACCGACAACCCCCCTTTTTTTTTAATCTGTTTTTACCTGTTCTATTTTCAATTACTCTCTTAATTTTTACTTCTTAATTCATTTCTATTTCTCTTGGGTTTTGATGTCCTGTTATTGATTAGACACAGGCTTCAAACACATATATTCATCTCCCCACCCCCCCTTTTTTTTTAAAAGTTTTAAAAGGACGTCTCCACCCGATTAATACTCTGCTTCAACCCGCTCTTCTATTATTCATTATACATTGTTATCAAACCTTCTTTCTCCCTTCTTTTAAAAATCTTTCTCTATTTTTTTCTTTTTTTTTCTTTTTTCTTTTTTTCCCCTAAGTTCTATTCCTAAATAGGCATGAGATAGATAAAATCCTTAAGATCCAAAATAGACAACTGATACTCCATAAACCACAGTGCCAGAGAGGTATGAGCAAGATGAAGAAGCAGAGAAATCTTTCCCAATTAAAAGAACAAGAGGAATCCCCTCAAAGAAAGCTCAATGAAATAGACATCGATAGCCTACTAGATGAAGATTTCAAAAAAGGAGTGATCAAATTGCTGAAGGAATTAAAAGAGATAATGCTTAGAGAAATAAAATATGTCAAAAATGAAATTGAAGCTATAAAGAAGAGCCAAGCAAAATGGGAAAACTCATTGACAGAGATGAGGAATGATCTAACAGCTGTGCAACGCCGACTAGTTAATACAGAGGAACGAATTAGTGACCTAGAAGACAGGGCAACAGAAAGCACCCATTCAGAAGAACTCCAAGATAAGCAAATAAAAAATAATGATAATAGCATAAGGGACCTATGGGATAATATAAAGCGTCCCAATCTTCGCATAATAGGGGTCCCAGAAGGGGAAGAAGGATCAAAGGGGATTGAAAAGGTTTTTGAAGAAATCATGACTGAAAACTTCCCAACCTTAAAGAAGGAATCAGATATACAAGTACAGGAAGCTCAGAGGGTCCCAAACAGGAAGAACCCAAATAGACCCACACCAAGACATATCATAATCAAGATGGCCAGAGTCAAGGATAAAGAAATGATTCTAAAGGCAGCAAGAGAAAAGCAAAGAGTGAACTACAAGGGAACCCCCATAAGGCTCTCAGCTGATTTCTCTACACAAACACTACAGGCCAGAAGGGAGTGGCAAGATATATTCAAAGCCCTGAATGAAAAAAAGATGCAGCCTAGGATACTTTATCCAGCAAGGCTATCCTTTAGGATAGAAGGAGAAATAAAGAGTTTCACAGACAAAAAAAAAGCTGCAGGAGTTTAGCAACACTAAACCCATGCTAAAAGAAATATTGAAAGGGCTATTCTAAATAGAAAAGCAGCAGGATGCTACACAAATGAGAAACATACAACTGGAAAGGTGATAACTCATGAATTACAAATAAAGAAAACACGAAATTATAAAAGAAGACATACAAATCACTGAGAGTGGGAGAGGGAGGCAGGGAAATATAGAATTTTTTTTCTTTCTTTTTAAAAATTTTTTTAACAGTAGGATGGGTTTGAGATCATGTTATTATCAGTTTATTAAAAACGGGTATAGGTTAATAGATTTACAAAAAAGGGTAACCACAAGTCAAAAATTTACAAGGGAGTCACAAAAATTAAATAAAATCCATGATAATACAAAGGAAAATTACCAAACCACAAAAGGAAGAAGAAAGGAACAAAGAGGATATACCAATTCAACTGCAAAGATAAGTTCAAAATGGCAATAAATACACATCTATCATTAATTACTGTAAATGTTAATGGACTAAATGCTCCAGTCAAAAGACATAGAGTGGCAGAGTGGATAATAAAGCAAGAACCTTCAATATGCTGCATACAAGAGACCCACTTTAGGGAGAAGGACACATATAGATTGAGAGTGAAAGGATGGAAAAGGATATTCCATGCAAATGGAAAAGCCAAAAAAGCAGGTGTTGCAGTACTGATTTCGGACAAAATAGACTTTAAAACAAAGGCCATAAAGAAAGATAAAGAGGGACATTTTATAATGATTAAAGGAGTGATACAAGATGAAGACATTACACTCGTTAATATATATGCACCCAATATAGGAGCACCTAAATACATACAAGAATTACTAACAGAGATAAAGGGCGATATTGATGGGAATACAATCATAGTTGGAGATTTTAACACTGCATTAACATCACTAGACAGATCTTCCAGACAGAAAATAAACAAGGCAACAGAGAAATTAAATACTACAATAGAAAAACTAGATTTGGTGGATATTTTCAGAGCATTACACCCCCCAAAAATAGAATATACATTCTTTTCAAGTGCACATGGAACATTTTCCAGGATCGATCATGTACTTGGACACAAAAGAAACCTCAACAAATTTAAGAAGACAGAAATTATCTCAAGCATCTTTACTGACCACAATGCCATGAAACTGGAAATCAACAACAGAGAAACAAAGGAGAAAAAAAGAAAAGCATGGAGATTAAACAATATGTTATTGAAAAAACAATGGATCAATGAGGAAATCAAAGCTGAAATTAAAAAATACCTTGAGACAAATGATAATGAAAGCACAACCACTCAAAACCTATGGGACACAGCAAAGGAGTGCTAAGAGGGAAGTTTATAGCGATACAGGCCTTCCTCAAAAAAGAAGAACAATCTCAAATAAACAAGTTAACCCACCACCTGAATCAATTAGAAAAAGAAGAACAAAAAGCCCCAAAAAGCAGCAGAAGGAAGGAAATAATAAAGATCAGAGAGGAATTAAATACAATAGAGATTAACAAGACCATAGAAAAAATCAACCAAACCAAAAGCTGGTTTTTTGAAAAAGTAAATAAAATCGACAAACCTCTGGCCAAACTCACAAAGAAGAAAAAAGAGAGAGCACAAATTAGCAAAATAAGAAAGGAAAATGGAGAAATTACAACAAACAAAATAGAAATACAGAATATCATACGAGAATATTATGAAAAACTCTATGGAACTAAACTGGATAACCTAGAGGAGATGGACAAGTTTCTGGAAACATACTGTCCACCAAAACTGAATCAAGAAGAAACTGAACACTTGAACAATCCGATCACTAGAAAGGAAACAGAAATAGCAATTAAAAACCTCCCTACAAATAAAAGTCCAGGACCGGATGGCTTCACCGGGGAATTCTACCAAACATACAAAGAAGAACTCATACCAGTCCTTCTCAAACTCTTCCAGACGATTGAAAAGGAGGGAACACTCCCAAACTCATTCTATGAAGCCACCATCACCCTGATACCAAAACCAGGCAAAGACACTACAAAAAAAGAGAATTATAGGCCAATATCACTGATGAACATAGACGCCAAAATCCTCACCAAAATTTTAGCAAATAGAATCCAACAACACATAAAAAAGATTATACATCATGACCAAGTGGGGTTCATCCCAGGGACACAAGGCTGGTTCAACATACGCAAATCAATGTAATACATCACATCAACAAGAGAAAGGACAAAAACCACATGATCATCTCAATCGATGCAGAAAAAGCATTTGATAAAATTCAACACCCATTTATGATAAAAACTCTCGCCAAAGTGGGTATAGAGGGAACATATCTCAACATAATAAAAGCTATATAGGACAAACCTATAGCCAGCATAGTTCTCAACGGTGAAAAACTCAAAAGCTTCCCACTAAAATCTGGGACAAGACAAGGATGCCCACTATCACCACTCCTATTCAATATAGTCCTGGAAGTCCTAGCCACAGCAATCAGGCAAGAGAAAGAAATAAAAGGGATCCAAATTGGAAAAGAAGAGGTAAAAGTGTCATTATATGCTGACGACATGTTACTATATATAGAAAACCCTAAAAGGTCCACAAAAAAGCTACTAGAGCTGATCGAAGAATTCAGCAAGGTAGCAGGTTACAAAATTAATGTTCAAAAATCAGTTGCCTTTCTTTACACTAACGATAAATCAACAGAAAAAGAAAGTAAAGAAACAATCCCCTTTAAAATAGCACCCAAAGTAATAAAATATCTGGGAATAAATCTAACCAAGGAGGCGAAAGAATTATACACAGAAAACTATAAACCACTGATGAAGGAAATTAAAGAAGACTTTAAAAAATGGAAAGATATTCCATGCTCTTGGATTGGAAGAATCAATATTGTTAAAATGGTCACACTGCCCAAGGCAATTTACAGATTTAATGCAATCCCTATCCAATTACCCAGGAGATATTTCACAGAACTAGAACAAATCATAATAAAATTTATATGGAACCATCAAAGACCTAGAATTGCTAAAGCATTACTGAAGAGAAAGAAAGAGGCTGGAGGAATAACTCTCCCAGACTTCAGACAATACTAAAGAGCTACAGTCATCAGGACAGCATGGTATTGGTACCAAAACAGACATACAGACCAATGGGACAGAATAGAGAGCCCAGAAATGAACCCACAAACTTTTGGTCAACTCATCTTCGACAAAGGAGGCAAGAATATACAATGGAATAAAGACAGTCTCTTCAGCAAATGGTGTTGGGAAAACTGGACAGCAGCATGTAAAACAATGAAGCTAGAACACACCCTTACACCATATAC
The DNA here is from genome assembly GCF_048564905.1 of Vicugna pacos. NCBI lineage: Eukaryota > Metazoa > Chordata > Mammalia > Artiodactyla > Camelidae > Vicugna > Vicugna pacos. The sequence goes on from NC_133002.1 coordinate 45,077,970, forward strand.
AAAAATCAACTCAAAATGGATTAAAGACTTAAACATAAGACAAGATACAATAAACCTCCTAGAGGAAAACATAGGCAAAACATTATCTGACATACATTTCAAAAATTTTCTCCTAGAAGAAATAAAAGCAAGAATAAACAAATGGGACCTAATGAAACTTACAAGCTTCTGCACAGCAAAGGAAACCAGAAATAAAACAAGAAGAAAACCTACGGAATGGGAGAAAATTTTTGCAAGTGAAACCGGCAAAGGCTTGATCTCCAAAATATATAAGCAGCTCATACGACTCAATAAGAAAAAAATAAACAACCCAATCCAAAAATGGGCAGAAGACCTAAACAAGCAACTCTCCAAGACATACAAATGATCAAAAAGCACATGAAAAAATGTTCAATATCACTAATTATCAGAGAAATGCAAATCAAAACTACAATGAGGTATCACCTCACACCAGTCAGAATGGCCGTCATTCAAAAATCCAAAAATGACAAATGCTGGAGAGGCTGTGGAGAAAGGGGAACCCTCCTACACTGCTGGTGGGAATGCAGTTTGGTGCAGCCACTATGGAAACCAGTGTGGAGATTCCTCAAAAGACTAGGAATAGACTTACCATATGACCCAGGAATCCCACTCCTGGGCTTGTACCCAGAAGGAAATCTACTTCAGGATGACACCTGCACCCCAATGTTCATAGCAGCACTATTTACAATAGCCAAAACATGGAAACAACCTAAATGTCCATCAACAGGTGACTGGATAAAGAAGATGTGGTATATTTATACAATGGAATACTACTCAGCCATAAAAACCGACAACATAATGCCATTTGCAGCAACATGGATGATCCTAGAGAATGTCATTCTAAGTGAAGTAAGCCAGAAAGAGAAAGAAAAATACCATATGAGATCGCTCATATGTGGAATCTAAAAAACAAAAACAAACAAAAACAAAGCATAAATACAGGACAGAAATAGACTCATGGACAGAGAATACAGACTTGTGGTTACCGGGGGGGGGGGGGGGTAGAGGGTGGGAAGGGATAGACTGGGATTTCAAAATTGTAGAATAGATAAACAAGATTACACTGTATAGCACAGGGAAATATACACAAAAATGTTATGATAAATCACAGAGAAAAAAATGTGACAATGAGTGTGTATATGTCCATGAATGAGTGAAAAATTGGGCTGAACACTGGAATTTGACACAACACTGGAATTTGACACAACACTGTAAAATGATTATGAATCAATAAAAAATGTAAAAAAAAAAGAAATAACGTTACAGAAATAAAGAAATTGGTAATTCTACATAATTCTACATAAGCTATTCAAACTTACAGAAGAGAACACCTCAGAATAATCCTATGAGGCCATCACTATCCAATCAAAATCAGACATGAATATTAGAAAGAAATGAAAAACGGAAAGAAAAAAAAAACACAGGAGGAAATCTTCATAACCTTACGTTAGTCGGAGTTCTTAGATTTGGCACCAAAAGCATAATCTATAAAAGATCATTTGGACTTCATCAAAATTTAAAACTTTTACTCTTGCAAAAGACACTTTTAAAAGAAAAGAATGAAGTCAAAAGCCAAAGACTAGGAAAACTTTTTTTCAAATTATATATCTGAAGAAGGATTTGTATCCAAAATATGTAAAGAACTCTCAAAACTCAACAATGGAGTACAGATATGCACACTTGAATGATAAAACTATAAAGAAACTCCCTGATATTGTCACTACAAATGTCAGGATAGTGGTTACTTTAGGGAAAAGGAGTTATGATTGGGGTGAGACATATGCAGGAACTTGTGGAATGGCCAGCAAAATTTTATTTCTTGTCTTAGGTAGTGGTTACAGGGAATTTTATTTATAATAACTCTTTAAACTATGTATTTGTGAATTCTCTGTATCTGTGTTTGAGTTTATAATAAAAACAAAAACTATATACACAGAATACAGTTAACCCTTGAACAACATGGGGTTAGTGGTGGCAACGCCTGTGCAGTCAAAAATTCAGTTTAACTTTTGACTCTCCCCCAAATTAAGCTACTAGTAGCCTAAGAGAACCTGAATTGATAACATAAAGTCAATTAATACATATTTTGTATGTATATATATATATTATATACTGTATTCTGACAATAAAGTAAGTTACAGAAAAGAAAATGTTAAGAAAATCATAAGGAAATACATTGACAGTACATACATGTATTTACTGAAAAAAAAATCTGCATATAAGTGGACTCATGCAGTTCAAATCCATGTTGTTTAAGGCTCAGCTGTAATTTTTGCAAAGAGGGCAATACAACAAAGTTTTATGAATTATTTTTAGGTAGTTATGGTCAGTATTTGAAAACATTCATAAGTCCATAGCTTCCTTATGTCCCAAAATTTCAACAATAATCATATATTTGATTTGTACAACCAAGAAAAAAGATAAAGAAAAAATCCAATAACATTTGTGCATTTTGTTTGGATTGTTAGAAGACAGAAAAGATGAAAATAAAATGTATAAAAATATAAGAACTCCAACAAAGTTAGAAATCTCTGAAATAACACCATTACACTTTCAGGCTAGAGTTAATAGTATCCACTGTGTAACTGCTTCTTTTCTATACAGCCTCAAATTCCCAAAAACAATACTTTATTTTAAAAATTAGTACCATCTTGGTGCCCTGGTGCCTGCACCCATTCAGAGTCATTAATGTAAAACTAACAAAGGTACTTAATTTCAGTCTTGTCGATTTAAAAAGCTGTCATGAAAAACTGTAGGAAAAGAAATAGCACAGAATTTTCACAGCAACTCAAATCATAAACCATAATTTCTGCTGAACATGAGTATTAGGTACATGAATATCCAAAGTACAGGACTAACACAACTTCATAAACTACAGATTATATCTTAAAAGATATAAATATCTGTAAAAAGTTCTTAAAGGTACTATGAGACTGCACATATAATCTTCTTTAAAAAAAAAACAAAATAGGCTATTAGGTTACATTTTAAAGGTATCTAATCTGTTCTTAGGGGAAAATTTTATTGTAACTTAACACATCCTTCCTACTAAAAGAGAACAGTAAAAAGAAATCAGCAATCAATCTACAGCAAATGAGATCTAATATGGTTTTGGTTCCACAAAAATAAGACAAGAGAAGCCTATCATTTATTAGGCTATTGAGGACTGAATGTAAAAGACATACACAATTTTTGTGGGTGATAACATTTTGTTCAATCTAAAACATAAATCTCTAAAAAAGCTGATGAATCTAAAATAAAAACTAAAATAAGAAGCCCAATATACTTTAAAATCTCAGACCAAAATAAGATTTTCAGAATTAAGTAACTGTTCCATATTTGCAACACACAGTCAAATAATTGACAATAACATCAGTCAAAGCAACAGAAAGAAGATGGGGGAAGGGTACTGATAATCACAGCCTACTCAGTATTATTGGGAAATGCTCCTTGGATGAATGGTGATGATGTCATGGTATTCCATCTTTGAAGAACCTTCAGATTTTCACAAAAAAGACATTGTTGGTCTTAAGCAACTGCTTCAATACCATAATGCCCTTTCCCCTGTATCTGTTACATAAAGGTTTCAGGCTTAGAAAACAGCCAACTTAGTCAAATGTTCGATCAGTTTAGAGAAAGAAAAATTGTCTCTTTATGCAGAATCAGCAGAGACAGATTATGCTTTTACTATAACTCCTCAACAGAAACACACACACACACATCACTATATCAATAACTAGAATCATAAATACAACTGAGAAATGTTATCAGTAAGATAAATCTGACATTACAGGAACTCACATCAGGCTTAATCTACACAGAACTGATTTGATGCTTGGTGCTTCAGTCTATGTTCAACTAAGAACATTACTACCAACCTTACAGAAATAAAAAGGGTTATGTAAGAATGGTACAACCGAAACATTAGATAATCTAGATGAAATGGTCAAATTCCTAAAAATCACAAAAACTACAAAAAACTGACTCTCTAGAATATCTCAACAGATTTATAACAAATAAAGAGGCTGAGTCAGTAATTGAAAAAGTTTCAACAACAAAACCACCCAGGACCAGATGGCTTCACTGGTGACTTTCATCAAGTATTTAAAGAACTAATACCAACTCATTCTATGAGGCCAGTATTACCCTGATACAAAGCTAGATAAAGGCATCACAAGAAAAGAAAATTACAGACTAATATCCCTTATGACTATAGATACAAAATTTTCAACAAAATATACCATGACCAAATGAGATTTACTCTAGGAATGCAAGGGCAGTTCAACATACGAAAATAAATCAATGTAACAGAATATACGAATAAAATGAAAGAAAAAACACATGATCATCTCAATAGAAGCAGAAAAAGCATGTGACAAAATCCAACACCCTTTCATGAGAAGAACACTCAAACCAGGAAAATAATGAAATTTCCTCAACCCAATAAGAGACATTAAAAACTCACAGGTATGATTATAGTTAATGGTGAAAGATGGAAAAATTTTCCCCCAAAATTAGGAACAAGACAAGATGTGGCTCTCAGTATTTCTATTCAACATTGTACTAGAAGTTCAAGTCAGGGCAATTAGACAAGAAGAAGAAAAAAAGGCTTCCAGACTGGAAAAGAAGAAATAAAATTATCTCTATCCAAAATGACATAACATTATACACAGAAAAACCTAAAGAACCCACAAAAACTATTCGAACTAATAAATAAGTTCAGCAAAGTATCAGGATATATCAACACACAAATAGCAGTTGTACTTCGACACACTAGCAACGAATATTCTGAAAATGAAATTAAGACAACAATTCCATTCACAGTGTCATTAAAATACATAACTAAGTACTTAGGAATAAATTTAATCAAAGAAGTACAAGACTTAGAAAATGACAAACCATTGTTGAAGGAAATTAAAAACCTAAATAAGTGGAACACCATGTGTTCATGAACTGGAACACAAAATATTACAAAAATGGTAATACTACTTAAAATAATAGTTCAAAGCAATCTCTATCAGTTTCCAAGCTGTCATTTTGTAGAAATGAACAAGTTCCTCCTAAAATCCATGTGTAACTGCAAGGGACACAGAATAATCAAAATAATCTCTAAAAAGAAGAACAAAATCAAAAGCATTTCAATTTCAAAGCATACAACAAAACTACAGTAATCAAGACAGTGTGGTACTGGAATAAGAATAGACATATATACAAATAGAACAGAATTGAGAGTCCCTATTTATAGTCAAATGTATGGGACAAAAAAAACCTATACCTTTATGGTGACATTATTTTCAGCAAAGCTGTCAAAACCACCCAATGGGAAAAGAAATCTTTTCAACAAGTGTTGGTGAGACAACTGGATATCTACATGCAAAAGAATGAATTTGGACCTCTACTTCATACCACATATAAAATTTACATCAAAATGGACCCAAAAAACCAAGAGCTAAAACTATAAAACTCTTAGAAGGAAACAAGTGAAAATGTGCAAGGTCTTGTCAACAGTTTTTCAGCTATGTCATCAAAAGAACACACAAAGAAAAAACAAAATGAACTTCATCAAAATTTTAAAACTTTTGTGCATCAATGGACACCCATCAAGAGAGGAAAGACAACCCACAGAATGGGGGAACATTTGCAAATAACATATTTTATAAGGGTCTAGTATCCAAAACACATAAAGAACTCTTAATTGGGTAAGCCCAATTAAATAACCCAATTAAAAATGCACAAAGTATTTGAATGGCCATTTCTCTAAAGAAGATACACAAATGTCAATAAGCACATGAAAAAAATCTCAGTATCATTATTAATTAAGGAAATTGAAACCAAAACTACAATGAGATAACACACCACACCCACTAGGACAGTTATAATCAAAGAGGCAGAAAATAACAGGTGTTGCGGAGGATGTAGAGAAATTGGAACCTTCACATATTGTTGGTGGGAATGCAAAATTGTATGGCCACTGTGGAAAACAGTTTGGCAGTTCCTCAAAAAGCTAAACATAGAATTACCATATGACCCCACAATTCCACTCAGCAAATCCATCCTGCATTTCCTACCAGGATAATGGCATCACTATTCTTTGTGCCCCTGAGGCCAGAAACTAGATGTGACCTTTTAATTTCTTCTCTTTCCCCTTTTTTCTCCTTTAACATCAATCTAATAAACTGATAAATCCAACAGACTTGAATCTCCTCCTCTATCCATTAGAGATAGCCTAGTTCAGGCCTTAATCATATCTTACTTAGACTAATGCAATAACCTCTATCTGGACTCTAGTTTCAAGTTTCTTTCTCTCCAGTTCATCTTTCACACTGTTTCTCTAATTTTTCCATCAATATTTACTACGCACAAATTAAGGCAGGAAACTCTTAAGGAAAAAAATTGCAAAATTACTGCTCACTTCTTTAAACTCAAATAATACAATAATACAAAGTTCAAATCAGTACATAAAGCAGTGAAGAACTCCGTAATCAGGCTGAATTCTCCCTTTCTAGTCTTTTAGTGTATCTAGCCCATCAAAAGCCTCCATGACATCTGAAATACTGTCTACATTCTTAGCCAACCTATCCTATTTCAAAGCCGACTTCAATTTGATACCAGTGATTCCTCTTCCTTTATATATTTTCATTTTATATCTATATTTAATATGTATTTTTAATATATTAGTTGTTTACACGCCTTATGTTCCCACGCTGTATTATAAGGTTCTGAACCTCCTCCCCAGAACATAACAGTTTCACATGGCCAATCCAAAAAAAAAAAAAAAAGTTTGTTAATTACTATTTAAATACCCTAACATTTCACTTATTTCTAAGTCTCTTTACACATGTTTATGTAGAGGTAGGTATTTTTTAAACTCACTCCAATTATAAAAGCAGGTAATTCATTTTTTCATAAATAAAATAATTTTAATAAGCATACAACAATTATTTCCATGCAAATTCCAAGAGAACTTCAAATCTATCTGCTTTCTACATAATATTACCCATCATAATTGCTTGAATTACACTAAGCATGTACTCTAAGACAAAATTTTTCTCTAGGTTAAAACTTAAATTTCTGATTACTTTCCCAAGATCAAACCTACTATTAAATTATTTTGCTTATAAATATAGCCAGGTCCAAGGAATTACATTAATGTAAAACTAAAATCTATATAATAGGATTTCCATAATTAATTTTGCAAAGGAGAGAATGGCAAGTCAAATATTATATCCTACTTGTATAAAGCCAGTTCTGCTATAACATTTATTTTGAAAACAATTCTATCGTATAATACAAATCATCCATTTACTTATGTGCAGTTTCATCCCTGAGGAACACTAGATGAATGAAGAAAACTGCATTCAGTTGAACCAAGTATATTAACTATGTTTTCTTATTTTCTGTATTTTCAATGTTCTGGCTCTTTCAGAGCTAGTCAAGTCTTAAGCAAACAACTAATCTGAGAACATACATTTCATATATAAACCAATCAATCCAATATTTATACTCCTATCTCCTTTACCTACCTCTTACACTCCAGGCCAATCTCCCCCTGCCTTTATCGCTCTAGGGCCAGGTACCAGACCCTCAGGACAGCCCCTACACCCAGAGACGACTGAATTATTAAAAGTAGCCAATCCTAAACCTCTTTAACCTGCCTTGCCCATGTCTTCCCACAGAAACCAAAATAAAGGCTCTTGCCATATTTTCTTCCTTGCTCTTTCTGCCTGCTGACCAACTTGGTGCTTCCCTGTGTGGCCCTTCATAGCATGGTATGCCACCTCCCCTTGGGAACTGTAACAAACTACCTTTTCAGTGGCAGCTGCCCCCTGAACTGCTGGCCTCATCATACCTGAATAAAAATAAAACCTATATTTTAAAACACCAAGTCACGTAAGAATATACAACACACACACACAGACACACACATACACACTCCTTAAACATGTATTAGCTATCTTAGTTCACTGTATGTGTTATGCATATTCAGCCACATCTGGTGTTAAAATTTTCTGATTGTAGATAACCCATCTTTCATTACTTCATAGTAACTCCCACTAAATCCAAATTCACAAATAAACTTAAGGTTTCTTTCCAGGCAAAGTGCCATATTTATTGTAGTATTTATTAATCATTTAACATGTGTAAAACTCTACTACTGTTTTTATTAGGTTCCTATCTATTTTTATGCGCCACTGAAGTTTCTGAGAGTCATGTTCCTAATCCCATTTTCCCCATAAGCCCTGTGGGTTTTACTACATAATTTAGCATAACATGGTGATTTTTAGGAACACACATGCTGTGTTAACAGCAGAACTAACCATATTTGTATCTAAGGTTTAGTATTACTTTCTAAGAGATACAAAAACTAGGTAAACTGTGTATTTTTCCTTCTAATAATATTGTAAATTCCTTAATAATAAGATACCAATTACATACTTCTCTGGGATATATCAATAAATTTAATTTGCTACTTAACCCAAATAACTGTTTTAAATACCATCTAATCAGGTTCACTGAAGTATAATTTATATTCAATAAAATCCACAAATTTTAAGTATAGTCTGATCACTTTGATGTAAGTATATACAATCTTGATATCACTACCACAATCAAGAGTACTTACATCACCCTGAAAAGTTTCTAATGCCCTTGACCCAGTTTTTGTCATTACAGTTTTCCTTTTCTAGAACTTCATATAAATGAAATCATACCTTATAGTCTTTGGTGGCTGGCTTTTTTCACTCAGTACAATGCCTTTTAGATTTGTCCATGTTATTGCTAAGAAGCATTCAACTGTATGCAAGTAACACATATATAAATTTGTTTATCCCTTCATCAGTTGGTGTTCATTTGAGTTATTTCCATGAATAAAGCTGTTATGAATATTTATTTGTATCTGTCTTTTGTGAGCACATGTGTTTTCATTTATTTTAGGTATATTCCTAGGATAGGGATTGCTGGTAAACATACGTTTAACTTTCTGAGTATAATTTGGCCATAACGCTTTGCTTTCCCGCCAGTAATAAATGTTGTTCCACATCCTCACCAACACATAGAACTTGCTGGTGAGTTTTTTCCTTTTAAGATGAACTAAATAAAATGTTCTCTAGTTTTCCATATAATTGACCTGACAAACCACTGAAGTTAATCAGATGTCAAATACTGCTAAAATGTCATCAAAGATAAAAAATAGTGAACCTACAATAATTTACAACTTAACTCTACTCCAAGGTTACAGAAATAGAATTTGGAACTTAAAGGAACCATGTAAGTAAATCCTATACTTTCAGCTGAGGAGATAAAGGTGAGTAAAATTACTCAGTCAATAATAATTATTATTACATTGAGGAGGAGAGAGAAAAGGAGCAGAAATAGAAGTAGTAGCCATAGTGCTAGGCATTGTTCCAAGCACTTTACATCTAATAATTTACATGATTTGCATAATTACACGGTGACATCTATTCTGCTAGTGTCCCCATTTTACAAATAGCGAAACTGAGACACAAAAATTAACTTACCAAAGTTACATAGCTTGTAAGTGGTAGAGCTTTCAATCCCAGGTTCCATGGTCCTTATTAACCACTGCCTTGTATACAGAAAATCAGGATTCTAGGTCTCTCTAGCTATTTTCTCATTAGACACGGAATCTCTATAAGAAACTTCCCTAACTTCAATGGACCACTTAAAATACAAAATAACCTATCTACAACATAAAATTTATATTGAAATTACTACATATTTGTCTACTTTCACAGGTTTTAAATTCTATGGGCAGTTTTGAAAGTTTGTTCAGGAAAGTATTAAATAATACCTTTATCCTTTTGGAGAATTTACAGATCACAACTTATAAAACCAAGTTCAAAACAGTTTATAAGATATCTTAATACTGAAAAATTCATTAAAGTTCTTAAATTGAGATCTCTACAGGAGCTAGTCAGGTATCATAAATTAGCAAAATATATAAGGTGTCAGAAACACATTAGGAACATCCATGCCTCTCCTAAAAGAAACCATTCCCAAATGGGTCCAGTCAACTACTGCAAAGTAGAACTACATAAAACACTGCAAGGCCAGAAAGAGAAAGAAAAATACTATATAACACCACTTATATGTGGAATCTAAAAAAAAAAAAAAAAAAGACAAATGAACTTATTTACAAAACAGAAACAGACTCACAGACACAGAAACAAACTCAGAATTACCGGGGTGAGGGGAAGGGAGTGAGAAGGGATTAACTAGGAGTTCAAGATTTGCAGATATTAATATACATAAAATAAACAAGTTTATACTATATAGCACAGGGAGTTATATTCAGTATCTTATAGTAACTTACGGTGAAAAAGAATATGAAAATGAATATATGTATATTCCTATATGACTGAAGTATTGTGCTGTACACCAGAAATTGACACATTGTAAACTGACTATAGTTCAATAAAAATATTTCAAAAACAAAACCAAAAACACTGCGAGACTTTCCTTACTTACTAGAAATGATATCCTAGGAGGAATACATCAGTTTACTGAAGTCTTCTGTTCAACAGAAACTTCAGTTTCTGAAAATTACATTTCTACGAGTTATATATTATATATTAAATCCTAAAACTTAAATAAATCCTTGTTAGCAGTTTGCCATTTTTTTTCTTTTCCATTCAAGTAGATTGTGGGAGAAATGCTTATATTTGTAAGCTGTAACGTATATAACTATGTAATTTAACATACAACAGATAAAATCTCTAAATGAATTTAATCAATTCTATAGAAAGCAAATCTTCCCATTATAGTTTGCTACAACAAATAATAATAGTTTTAAATATATGTACAATACAAAAAACATATTCTTAGAACTAGAGATATTTAGGTATCCACTATGAGAAAAGTATCATTAGGGGGAGTAACACAAAGTAGAATAAGATGAGATTCACACAGTCCGTTTCCTCATAAACCTTAACATTTTGAGTGAGAAAGGGCCCTGGGTACAAGCAACTATGATAAATCATTACAGATGTGATTTATGCCTTGAGGGATAAAGAGAGTTGTAACAGTTTAGAAAAGACAGTCTTTCTTCTAGATGAGGAGTGAACAGAAAAAGGATACATGGCAGGTACAATACACACACTTGCAAAAGAACACAAGAATTTTAAGACATACCCTTCCCCTCAACAAATGGGCAGGCATCCCACATGGAGAAAAATCATAAACAAAAATTCAGAGGGAAAAAGAAAAAGAACAGCCAGATTATCACAGAGAAGAACACTAATATCATAGATGCTTACATATACAAAACTATCTCTGGAAAAATCATTTTGAAAGCTGGTACAAGAGTTTGCTTCTGAGAAGGGATCCAAGTCGAGACTACGACACTGTTGTATAATAAAGAATTTGACTGGCTTTTTCTCTTGGTTCCTGGGAGTTGAAACTCTAAAACTTTATAATTTCCCAAATAATAAGAGTGTCTTTGTTATTCAGGAGGCCAATCTGCTATGGATGAATCAGTCAAACACATCTACATGTAGAAACTAAAAAAACTCAGTGAGTTTCCTGGTTGGTACGGTGATGCTTCCTGACTCCTCCATAGGGAAAGGAAGATGGAAGCTCTCATTTAGAACCCTCCCAGATTTGAACCTAATGCATCTACATTTGGCTGGTCCTAATTTGTAACAGTAACTATAATACTTTCCTGGGTTCTGTGACTTGTCAAACAAATTATCAAACCTGAGAGGAGTCTTGAGAAGCCCCTGGATTTGTAGCCAGTTAGAAGTATGAGTGATCTAGGGACCCCAGAACTTGCAGCTGACTTGAAGTGAGAGCAGTGTTGTGGGGACAATGCCCTTAAACCTGTGGAATTTGATGCTAGCTTCAGATAGTCAGCATTGCAATTACATCGTAGTATTTCAGATGAAGGGAGAAACACTTTACACCATCCACCTAATGACCTAAATCAGTTGTTTCAGAAGTTACAAAATGAAATAACAAAACAAAACAAAAGGTTACAAAATGACCTTTTTCTGGTTTTACCACTCTTTCTATATTTCTTAAGTAGTAATTCAACTTTTTTATACTTTTAAATTTTTATTTACTACAAGATGGCTACCAGGACAAAGTAGACAATATCTGAAAGTACATTATAAAACTATAAAAACCTTATATAACTATTGGTAATAGTAAAGGAAATTAGACTAAAATTATCAGGTCATTTCAAATGTATTTTGTGACATGTACAAATTTGCTTTACAAAGACTATCTCTGAAAAGATTCTTGGACACTGATAGCACTGGTTGTCTCTGAGGAAGAGGCCTCAAGAGCCTGAGACACAAAAATGGGAGGATTTCCACTAGTATTTTTTGAATGTTGAATGTTCAACCTATTTTAAAAATTAAAGTAAGAAAAGTTCATTTTGTGGCCAAAGCATTTATATGAAACTTAGTACCAAATAAACAAAGTTTAAATTTCATTATATTTCCATAATTTGCAACTTTCATAGGCATTAATCTCTCTGGTATTCCTCAGTCCTCACCAGAGATTCTGAGAACTAAGAAAGTACTTCACATCACCATTAAGAATTATTTACAGTACTTGATAAGTATCTAAATGCTGACTGATAAGACAAGAGCCTCTCTTTCCAGTTGTTTTCCTTTAATAAGATCATATGGGGAGGGGAAGGGTATAGCTCAAGTGGTAGAGCCCATGCTTAGCATGCAAGACATCCTGGGTTCAATCACCAGTACATCCTCTAAAAATACATAAACCTAATTACTCCCCACATCCTGCCATATTTTTTAAATAATTAAATAATATAAGAATAAATAAATAAATATTTTAAAAAGATCATATGGCACCTCTACTTTTCCACTCTTTCATTGTTTAATAATGTAACCACTATATTGGCTTTATTCCTTTGAAAACTATGTAAGTTTAAAAAGCTAAAACTCAAAACGTTCTTAGAAACAATGAACAGAATATATACGTAAATTTTTAAAAAATATGTGCTGTAAAAAAAAAAAGAAGAAATGAGCTATCAAGCCATGAAAGACATGGAAGAAACTTAAAAGACATATTACTAAATGAAAGAAGCTAGTCTGAAAAGGTTACAAACTGTATGATTCCAACCAAATGACATTCTGGCAAAGGCAAAGCTACAGAAACAATACAAAGATCGAGGTTTCCAGGGGTTTGGGGAGAGGGAGGGAGGGAGGAATGAACAGATGGAGCACAAGGGATTTTTAGGGCAATGAAATTATTCTGTATGATACTACAGTGGTGGCTACATGTCATTATGCATTTGTCAAAACCCATAGAATGCACAACATCAAGAGTGAACCTTAAAAAAAAAACAAACCTTAAAAAAAAAAGTGAACCTTAATGTAAACTATGGACTTTGGTTGATAATAATGTGTCCATGTTGGTTCATCAATTATACCAAATATGCCACACTGATGAGGGATGTTGAGGGTAGAGGAGTATAAATCTGTGGGTGAGGAGGGCTATGTGCAAACTCTCTGTATTTTCTGCTCAATTCTGCTGTGAACCTGAAACTGCTCTAAAAAATAGTCAAACAAACAAACAAATCAAGCAAGCAAGCAAGCAGGCAAGCAGGCAAGCAGGCAACCACTATTAAAGAGGGGGAAAAGCAAGCTACAGCAGTGTTATAATAATACAAAACTCCTTTACTGTCTCTCTCTTTTGGAAGGGTATAGACCAAAATGTTGATAGCTGTCATCAACAGTGCTAGGGTTTATAGAAGACTTATTTTCTTCATTTTGTTTATCAGTATTTTCTAGTTTATTTTGCTTATAAACAAATGTAGTTCATATGAATTTTTTAATGCAAATAAAGAACAAAAGAATTGCAATTATTCCTGAAAGTGTCAGAAACTTGAATGTGAGGCAGGGATGAGGCAGGAATTTTTAAGTTTAATATCATAACTCAAAATCTTTAACTGTTACAACTTTGCAAAGGATAACTTTTTTGTTTAGTTTTCAAAATTCCATACATACACTGAAAAATATTATTCTAAAAAATTATGGATGTATATTCATGTATGGCTGAAACACTGTGCTATACACCAGAAATTGACACAACATTATAAACTGACTATACTTCAATTAAAAAAAAATACTGGGTCAAAGATTTGGGGTGGGGCCTGGAAAGACTGCCAAACAACTTAGATATCTAACTACAACTCCACACTATAATTCAGATAGCTAAACTCCACACCAACAAATTTGACAATCTCCCACAGATGACTTTCTGTCAAATAGAAATTAGCTGCAAAACAACTAAGTTTAATTCTTCAAAATGTCATGAAAGACAAAGAGACCAGGGAAATGTTCCAGAGATTAAAGTACATTAAAGAGATATGGCAAATAAATGCAATGTATTATTCTGGATTGGGGTGGGGGGATCCAGCTTTAAAACATATTATTTGGCAAATTAGAATAACCTGAATATAGACTATATATTTAATAAGAGTACTGTATTATTAAATTTCCTGGCTGTGGCAATTTTATTGTGTTTTGTTGGAGAATGTCCTTGTTATCAGGCAGTACATGCTTTAGTATTTACAGTGATGTTTGCAACTAACTCAAACAGTTCAGGGAAAAAAAAAGTGGATGTATATGTAATAGAGCCATAGATATTAGATGTTAACAGTTGGTGAATTGTCATAGAAAGTACAATGGGTAGTACAAACCAGTCTTGCAACTTTTAAACTTCTCAACCAATTTTACATTTTTTAAAATAAAAAGCTGAGACGGGGAGAAAACTGGAAACTTGAAAGTTCAACAGTTTAAAATAATTACTAAAACTCACTCAAGAGGTAGGAAAACCATAAGAGTATAAACAGAAAGAGTGACAAAGAATTACTTCCAACAGTTTCATTAGTGAGTACATCCAAACTTCAAAGCAGAAAGGTAGGAAAACTTTTAAATTTTTGACACTCGCATAACCCTAATAATGGGAAAAAAAGAACAAAACAAGAAAAATCCACCAACAAATTTTACTTTGAATTCACATAAAGATGGTATTTTCAATGGGATATTCAATAAATAATATTTTTCCAATATTCAAATTTGGTATTGCAGATATGAATGCTGTCCATTCTTTCAATACCTCTTTCTCTTGATACCTATGGAAGACATAGCTAATCCACCATACCATTCTTTGATGTCTAGATGCAGTTTCATAGTCCTTAACAGTAGTTCTTCACATTTCAGTAGAACTGAAGTTGAATATAAAACCTATTTCCCATTTTTAGGTTTTCTACTTCAAAAGCTAAATTAGATTCCTATACTTTATACAGCATATCCCAAAATTAATGAGAAATATACTGATGAGTTTGATCAAAAATAAAAACTGGAAAAAATGATACGGATATTTTTATTATATCATAATAAAGACTAAAGATAAAAATAAATAAGAAAAGACTAAAGAGAAAAATAAATAAACGCCAACAACAAAAAAAGAATAGCTAACGTCTCTGTAAGTTTTAAAACATGAAGTTTCTCCAAAACTTCTGAAAATTAACAGGTATCAAATTGCTAAAAATATTTTCAAACTAGTTTATATAAACAAAAATAAAGGATATCAATAAAGAAGTCATACAAATAAGTAAGAAAATAACATCAATAAAATAGGCATTTCTCAAAAGAAGGAATACACTGAGTAAGCTAACTCCATACCAATAAAACTACACCATAAAAACATGCATGAAAACAAACGATTTTTTAGAAAATTGAAATTTCAAGGTTTTTTTTTTCTTTTAATGGCAACACCTAGGGTTCTTAAAGGTATTTCCTTATACATACATAAGAACGTATGAGAAATAAGAAAGTATTCACGTTTCTGGAAAGCAATGCAGGACTAGGTATATCAAGAACCTTAAAAATATCCCTGCCCTTTGACTCAATTCTACCTCTAACAGTTAAAGAAAATCATGAGAAATATGTTCATAATAACATTAAATGATCTAAAGATCTATCACTAGAGAGATGACTAAATGAATCTATTCAATGAACTTCTATAAGGCCATTTATCCTCTTAAAGGATAAAAGTAGCTCCTACGCAGAGATGTTATGAGGATTAAGATTTTATACATAATATAACTTAGCAATGTACCTGGCACAAAGCAAACAATAATGCTCACTTTTATTATCCCCATATTACAGAGTTAAACTCAAGATTGAAAGAAATTAAGTGATTTGTTAAAAATTACATAGCTAATAGGTTGTGACAGAATAGAAATAAGAACTCAGGAAGTTTAATTCTAGAATCTCCATTCTTAACTACTACACTATAT